>NC_045436.1:92802928-92827244 GCF_002776525.5 Piliocolobus tephrosceles
TTTTTTTTTTTTTTTTTTTTTTTTTTTTTTTTGAGACGGAAGTCTCGCTCTGTCGCCCAGGCTGGAGTGCAGTGGCCGGATCTCAGCTCACTGCAAGCTCCGCCTCCTGGGTTCAGGCCATTCTCCTGCCTCAGCCTCCCGAGTGGCTGGGACTACAGGCGCCCGCCACCTCGCCCGGCTAGTTTTTTTTTTTTTTTGTATTTTTTAGTAGAGACGGGGTTTCACCGGGTTAGCCAGGATGGTCTCGATCTCCTGACCTCGTGATCCGCCCGTCTAGGCCTCCCAAAGTGCTGGGATTACAGGCTTGAGCCACCGCGCCCGGCCTTGATGTTGTATTTAACCTATTTAGCTATGGTCAAAAGGTGAAAAACAGCTTTAATTGAAAATGATTCTTTAATATTCCTTGTCACTGATACCAACCTAGCAAAACCCAAGATACAGTAGAAGAGGAAATAAAGTTCTTATTTTAGGTTATCTCCTCTGTTTCTATTATTACAAAAGATAAGTTGTTTTTACTGTGTCTTAAAAGAAAAGATAGTATCTTAATAATGCTAGGATTTTTTTTCTAGCTACAAAAAATACCTTGAATTTATTATTAGACATGTGTAGATTTAAATGTCACAAGATATGTACTTCCAAAATAGAGGTGCAGTTTCATCAATCAGCATACTGTAGTGGACACATTATTCTATCTTTAGCATTTTTATATTTTGACATTTAGTAGCACTAGATTCAAAGCTAATCCCACTGAACACATAGCACTAAATTTGACATCAGTGAAATTAAATACGTTTATATTCCAATACTTTGAAAATTGCTCTAAGGGATGAAATTGAAGAGTTATTTTAAAATGTTTTTAATGTTGTTGCTTCATTGCCTTTTTCAAATATAATGGGAAAACAATTGCCCTAGTAGAGTGCTGCATGTAGTGGGTACTGAATCTGCGAAATAAAATGTTAAGCTCTATACTGTGGAATTCCTTTCAAAATGATTATAAAGCTAAATGTTGCTGTATTTTTTTTTTTTTTAATGAGCACCTGTCTAATGAAATCCCCCAAAATAACAAGCGCAAGTGATACATAAAGTTGGGGAAAAATAACATGAGCTAGATATTTTTGAAAAGAAAGACTGTCTTTTACAAATATGAATTAGATATTAAGCAAAAAATTCATGACAGCTCTAAAATTAGAATGTTCATTTTAAGTACTCCCAAAGGGCCAAGTGCTGAAATTTGAACAGTGAAATGAACAAAATGGGAACTGAAATATTAACATTAAGCAATCTCTTGAGTAAAGTTGTAAAAAATAGTATTGGTCACTTTTACTATGCTGTTAAGTTTTAGATATTGGAATAGAGAGGAAGGAGGAATTTGGAAAGGAATATAATAAAACGCCCAAATTCTTGGAATTTGATTCAAACCAAAAGGAAATGATCTCTGAAATTCAGTACAGATTTTAAAACAATAATTCTTTCAGTTGTGAAACACTTTAGTTGCACCTCTGTTTTAATGATTTGGAAGATAATTCTGTAAGTCCCAGTGTAAAAAATAAAGAATGATATATAAAAATGATTTTAAAGTTAGTTAAAAAGGTGAAGATATACTGACATTTTAAAACTAAGGACTCTTTTAGATTTCTTGAAGCATCTCTAAAAGATGTGAGCTGGCTGGGCACAGTGGCTCACATCTGTAATCCCAGCACTTTGGGAGGCTGAGGCGGGGGGATCACGAGGTCAGGAGTTCAAGACCAACCTGGTCAACATGGTGAACCCCTGTCTCTACTAAAAATACAAAAATTAGCTGGGCATGGTGGTGGGTGCCTGTAATCCCAGCTACTCGGGAGGCTGAGGCGGAGAATTGCGTGAACCTGGGAGACGGAAGCTGCAGTGAGCCGAGATCGCACCACTGCACTCCAGCCTGGGAGACAGAGTGAGATTCCATCTCAGAATGGGTAACATCTTAGATAACCAGTACATATTCTGGCTACTCCTGGGTGAGAAAACAGCTTTTTAAAAGCTGACTTGTCAATATTATGATAGCCCCATTTAGAAAACAGTAAAATACTTAATAATAAGAAAATTGTTAAATTATGAAATACCTATGAAATGAGATATTATGTAGCTATTTAAAAGTAGCTTTTAAAGAAATTGTAATGACAGGAAAAAAGTCCACTACCAATAATTTTAAAATTTAGGATGCAAAAAAGTGTATCCCACGTGCTCTCAACTCTATTATTTATATGCATAGAAAAATGCAAAAGAAATACATATATGACAGTAGTGGTTTTTATCTGGATACATAGAATTTTTCTTTATAATTTAATTTCAAATTTTTCTTACATTAAATATTTATTACTTTTTTTTTTGTCTTTTGAGACAGAGTCTTGCTTTGTTGCCCAGCCTGGAATGCAGTGGCACAATCTTGGCTCACTGCAAGCTCCATCTCCCGAGTTCACGCCATTCTCCTGCCTCAGCCTCCTGAGTAGCTGGGACTACAGGTGCCTGCCACCACGCCTGGCTATTTTTTTGTATTTTTGGTAGAGACGGGGTTTCACTGTGTTAGCCAGGATGGTCTTGATTTCCTGACCTCGTGACCTGCCCGCCTTGGCCTTCCAAAGTGCTGGGATTACAGGTGTGAGCCACCGCACCCGGCCATTTATTACCTTTTATAATTAGAAACTACATTTATAAAAGCTTACTGATTTCAAAGGTCACTGTAAATTACAGTAGTGAAAATAATCATTATTAAGTTTATGATAAAAGCTAGTTTTTTGAAATGTACAAGAAAGAAAAGAGCAAAGAATGCAAAAAATACCTAGATTAACCTGAAACTGGGGTCAAATGCTTCAGTTTGTCTCTCAAGTACAGCAACCACTGTCTTAGAAGAATAACATCCATCTGTTTTCTATCTGCTACAGTACATTGCATAACATTTTTAGAAATATGCATGTTTCCTTTTACCATTGATACAAAAGATATATCTGCATAATGTAGATCCTATTGACTGTAGAAATTATGTCCTGGAAGAAAAATTTCACTTGGTTGAAAAAAATAATAGCTTCAATCTGTAGGTCTCTGCTAATATGAAACTTGGCCTAGTCCTCCTAGTTCCCAATGATAGTGATAGTAAGCACCTCAAAGAAATTTTTAATTCATACAATCAAAATGTATAAGTATACTATAAACATTTTGGGCCTACTTGAATGGAATAAACTTGGAAGAACTTTGGGAGATTGTATAGAAGAGTTAGCTGTTACAGAATTATAAGTAGTTTAATTAAAGTTGTAGAGCATGAAATGAGTTTTTTTTCCTGGATTTCTCTGGTAATCAATCCATTCTTCCACAGTTGAATGGAACTATGGTCAGCAAAGGGAGAAAGCTTAAGTGGTCATGAAAAGAAAATTTGGTGATACTTTTAATAGAATGTTTATAAGTAAAATCAGGCATTAATAGTTTGTGTTCTAGACCTCTACACAAAAATTTCAGAAATAACTTGCTTGAATCATTTATTTTTTAGCCAACAGTGTGTCCCATCTCAGGCTAAAGTGGGGGGAACCTCTCTCAGAGTCATTTTAAAAGTTCAGGGACTTGGATTCTGTGCCTGGAGAATCTGATTCAATAGGTTTTCAGTAGTGTCAGGGAGACTGTATTTAAACAAAACAAAGCAAAGCAAAACAAAACAGAACAGAAAGCCACCTCCAGTCATTTTGGTGTGCAGTCCAAATTGAGAATGACTGGGAGGAAACAAAGAAGTAAGTTATCAGGCAGATCTTCATGTGTTCATTCTCTGAAGAGCAACTCAGAGTCTACTCTTTAAAATTGGTAAAATATTTCTTTTTCTAATAAAAAAGATCTTTTCTTGTCATGAACTCTCCTCCCACATGTTGATAGTTTTTATGTCTATTGTCTGAGGTTCTACCATGCCGGGAATATAAGGGCAAAGAACAGGTCAGTGATTGATTCAATTATGTCGGCATGAATTATCAAAGATCTGAAATGGGCAGAAGAAATCACTGGGTGTCTGTTCCCTGGAGTGCTAGGTGTTTGTTGTCTAACAGACCTCCAGGAATTATCTGATTCTATAAGTGTTTGCATATTTGATTCTGTTTCTAGGCTGTTTTATAACTTGTAGAGGTAGATGTTAATTTGTAGAAAACTGATAAGGCAAATGAATCTTTTCCATAGAAATGCTAATACACTTTGTCAAGCAGAAATAGAATTAATTTCTGTCCTAGAGAAAAGTAATCCCAAACATTATATTTTACTGCCATGTAAGATACTAACCAGCTTTACATTTATTACCAAAACCATTTCAGTATTTAGCATATATGTGGCTGTCCATATTGTGTTAGTCCATTCTCACACTGCTCTAAGGAGATACCTGAGACTGGGTAATTTATTAAGGAAAGAGGTTTAATTGACTCACAGTTCCACAGGACTTGGGAGGCCTCAGGAAACTTACAATCATGGCCAAAGGGGAAGTAGACACGTGGCAGCAGGAAGGACAATGAGAACCGAGCAAAGGGGAAGCCCTTTATAAAACCATCCGCTCTGGTGAGAAATTACTCAGTATTACGAGAATAGCATAGGCAGGGGGAGGGAACCACTCCCATGATTCAAATATATCCACCTGGGCCCACCTTTGGCATGTGGGGATTATTACAATTCAAGGTGAGATTTGGGTGGGGACACAGCCAAACCACATCACATGTACATGTATCAGATTCACCTTTGAACCAGTTTTAACATCTTACTGATCCTCTTATAATTAATTAGCTACATAAAATCCTTTATATCATCTTAATTGGTATGATAGCTATGATTTTACCATTTTGAAAATGGTGCTTTAGCAACTATAAATCCTTACGTGACTCAGATTTGACTTTGGAATGGATTTTCCAGCAGGGATATTTCTATATCTGTTGCTCTTTCAAGTAGTGGCTGTTTTCTTACTCATCACTAGATGTCACTGGATCGGGAGATATGATATATATTCCCTTTGCTCATTGGTGCCGCTTTCAGAAGTTGAGATGATACATTCACAAGTCTTTCTCTGATATCGCAACACTAAAAAACAGAAAAAATGTGCACATCATCTGCCCTTGTTTTTTCTGAAAAATCTGTTTTTTCAGATTTGTCAGAAAAAATTAAGTATCTTGCAGCCATTGGTTACATCATAGTCATTCTCATGTCTTTTACTAAACTATAGCCACAAACTCCACTGCATTCACTGGAGGAACATTCCTTGCTATCATGGCAACAGGCAAAACATGTCAAAGTGATACGTAACTTGTACATGTTTCTCTGACCTGTTGTATGGAGATGTGACTTTGCTCCTGAAACAATTCAAAGATACTCTCTTTTGTTCTCTAGACCAATAAACTTTCTCATACTAAATAACCAGAACAAGAAAAAGCTGTCTCTAGATACTTTCCGTACTTAATTAAGAAAACCCCCGCTGTGCCCTTAGCCTGTATAATTTATAAGCACTTTCTGATTTTCTAACAGTCCAGTAGGTTCATTCTATTTAAAAAAATGAAAAAGAAGTACACTTTTGGAAATGTCATAAAAAGAAACATTTACCAAAGAGTAAAATCATCTGTGATAACCTGTTTATTAAATTTTAGAATTATGATTATAAGTACATTTAAAAATAATACAAATACAGAGAAAATACTACTACACTGAACTTCACATTAAAATGGTTGCTTTATTTTTTTGAACTCGCTTTTGAAGTAATTATACTTGCCAGAAGAAGTGTCTTTCATTTTTCTAAGCTGATAGAGTTAGAAAATGTCTTAAATAGAAAAATAGTATGGTACTATAAAAATAGTATGGCACTATAAAAAACAGTATGGTACTGTGGTATGTAGTTATGTAGTATGGTACTTTGAAACATTTCCATTGTCAACCATAAAAATACACATTTTTCTTAAAAGATCTAAGGTAGAATTTTTTGGCAACCGTAATTGTCACTGGCTGAACTGTGTCTTATCTGAATTTCATATGTCGAAGTCCTAACCCTCAGTACCTTAGAATGTGGTTGTACTTGGTTTAGGGTCTATAAAGGGGGTGATTAATTTAAAATGAAATGATGAGTGTGGGTCCTAATCCAAGATGATTGGTGTCCTTCTAAGAAGAAGAAGTTGAGACTCAGACACTCGCAGGACAAAGACACACACATATATGTAAGAAAGACCACCTGAGGACACAGGGAAGAGACAGTCATCTGCAAGCCAAAGAGAGAGGCTTCAGAAGAAACCAATCCTATTTGACACTTCAGTCTTGAACTTTTAGCCCCCAGAATTGTGAGATTGTGAGAAAATACATTTCTGTTGTTTAACCCACTCATGACATCTTTAGTTTCGCTCTGTCGCCTAGGCTGGAGTATGGTGGTGTGATCTCAGCGCTCACTGCAACCTCCGCCTCCCAGGTTCAAGTGATTCTCTTGCCTCAGCCTCCTGAGTAACTGGGACTACAGGCATGCTCCACCACGCCGGGCTAAGTTTTGTATTTTTAGTAGAGACGGGGTTTCACCATGTTAGCCAGGCTGGTCTCGAACTCCCAACCTCAGTTGATCTGTCTACCTCAGCCTCCCAAAGTGCTGGGATTACAGGCATGAGCCACCGTGCCCAGCCTCCATCTTCAGTTTTTCAAATTGAGTTCAGGGTAGAATATGACAACCAACACTCAGATTAGTCTGTAAATAGGTAAATTTGTACTTACCACTTAAAATTTATTTGACTCCTTTCTTTGGTCAAAGTCAACTTCTGCTTTTAGGAAGTCCATGATTTACAATACTATACTTCTCTTATTAGCTTGAAAATGATTGACATCTTATTTATTCATTAGGTAAATGTCTGTTCTAAAAAGGAATTGCAATGAGAAAGGCAAATTGCCTTCAGGATTATGAACAAGTGAAGAAATGAAAAGAGTTTTATGGCAGGGAAGCTCCAGAACTTGTTGGCTTGTTGTGACCAATCTTCATCCATTTTGAGGATTCATTGTGTTACTGTGTTCATGGGCAGCACTGCATTAATCTTTCTTTTGTGCTTCTGTCATGGCCAACATAGGCGCTAGCCAGCTGGCCGCTTAGTTTTTCCGAAGAAATCTTCTATTTCTTGACCTCAGATGCCTCAGATGACTGGTCTCTAGGTGAATTCAGAGATAAATGAGGTCCAGATTAGAATGAGGGATGGTTCTTGCATCCAGATTCAGTCACCTCCATGGTTGTTCTGACTCTCACAATCTGCACTGCAGACCCAGCCTTAGTTCTCTCTCTCTGAGGACCACAATCCTAATGACGCCCCTCTCTGCATGAGGACAGGCGTGGTGACTTGTTCTCTCTTCTTCCTAGAAAGTGGTAGCCTATACAGATGTTGAAAGAAAAATTATCCTATGCCCAGGTTATGAGGAGTAGACATTGCCCAGTTAGGAGACTGTGATAGGATCTCTGATTCATAAAGTATAGTCTCTGAGTGAGTGTCTTGTCACTTGTGAAATAATGAACTTTTTGCTTCCAATTTCACATAATGGAGTTGGTGAATAGGGTGTGCTGCAAGGGTAGAGGAATGGAAGGAGGAAGATCTGATCAGAAATGAAAGCTCCCTTTTTTACAGCCATTTTCCTGCTCATTGAATATGTTTAGGCTGTGTCTGGTGGCTCACGTCTGTAATCCCAGCACTTTTTGGGGGCTGAGGTGGGCAGACTGTGTGAGCCAAGGAGTTTCAGACTAGCCTGGGCAACATGGCGAGACCCTGTCTCTACAAAAAATACAAAAATTAGCCAGGTTTGATGTGCACACCTGTAGTCCCAGCTACTTGGGAGGCTGAGGTGGGAGAATCACCTGAGCCCGGGGAGGTCAACGCTATGGTGAGCCGAGATCATGCCACTGCACTCCAGCCTGGGCGACAGAGCCAGACACTATCTCAAAGAAAAGAAAAGAACACGTTCAAGTGTTGTTGAGGAGTGCTACCTGTACCCAGGCAGGGGAGTTGTTATATGAGGGACACACAGGGAAGGGTGGATTTGACTTTGTAAATGGTTAAAAAAAAAAAATGTAAGAATAAGACTTAAAGTGATGATGCCAAGTGCGGTGGCTCACGCCTGTAATGCCAGGACTTTGGGAGGCTGAGGCGGGCAGATCACGAGGTCAGGAGATCGAGGCCATCCTTGCCAACATGGTGAAACCTCGTCTCTACTAAAAATGCAAAAAATTAGCCAGGTGTGATGGTGCACGCCTGTAATCCCAGTTACTCGGGAGGCTGAGTTAGGAGAATCTCTTGAACCCAGGAGGTGGAGGTTGCAGTGAGCCAAGATCACGCCATTGCACTCCAGCCTGGGCGACAGACAAAGACTCCATCTTGAGAAAAAAAAAGACTAAAGTGAGGAGAGGACAACAGACAAATAACAAGCGGAGCCTCAAGACATTTATGTATAGAAAATGTCTCAGAGGAGAAAACAAATTAGCTAGGCACTGAGGGCACTGAGAAGAACTACCAGAATTTGGTCAGAACACAAGGTCACAGAGGCCTCAAGGTATCAGAGTTGTAGATAGGCAGGAAGTCTGATGATTTCTAACAGTTCCTTCAGTCCTTTCCTCGTAGTGATGATAAGAGCTTTTAAACCCAGAGTTGACTCTGCACATGGCTAGGGAGAAAGGCTGGGTGCAGATGATCAGAGGGAGTTTTTGTGGAAGTGGTTGAGCAGAGCAGGGCCGTGGAGACTGGAGTCTTAGTGATGGGAAATAAGAGACACCCTGCAAAACTGAGGTCTTCTCCTCAATCCCATTTTATTGTAGACTCAAAGCGTAAATCTGTGATTTTCGAGAATCTGTAGGTTTGCTGTAAACTCATGACAACCTTGATTGGATTCTATTTATTTTATGTACATTTCAAAGATTTCTTTCTTTTCTTTTCTTTTTTTTTTTTTTTGGTGGGGGGCAGAGTCTCACTTTCACCCAGACTGGAGTGCAGTGGTGTGATCTCGGCTCACTGCAACCTCCGCCTCCTGGATTCAAGTGATTTTTGTGCCTCATCCTCCCAAGTAGCTGGAATTCCAGCCATGTGCCACCATGCCTGGCTAATGATTTTGTATTTTTAGTTGAGACAGGGTTTTACCATGTTGGCCAGGCTGGCGTTTCAAAGATTTCGACCCTGATAAGTTCCATAAAGGCTCCTGCCCACTTGAAGTAACTATAGGTTGGTCTTGATGCTTGGAGAATCATGTGATAACTCCTTCAAACAGTATCCTATGCTGACTTATATCCCCAATCCAGATGCCTCTAACTATCTTAATAGGAATTGCACATTTTAAACAGGTAGAGTTAATTTTTGCTTGTAATTGGAAGTTGACATAAAATAAAACAATAAAGTTTGTGACTCTAAAAAATTGAGAATTGTTGTTTAATAGAACATAGGTACTGAAGATTCAATTTAATCCATATATTCATACTTAAAAAGACAACATAGGATATTATAGTGTTCCTACTTTTAAGAACTAGCCATTTATCAACAAGTGTTAACTTGTTTTTTTTTTTTTTTTTTTTGAGACGGAGTCTCACTCTGTCCCTCGGGCTGGAGTGCAGTGGCCGGATCTCAGCTCACTGCAAGCTCCGCCTCCCGGGTTTACGCCATTCTCCTGCCTCAGCCTCCCGAGTAGCTGGGACTACAGGCGCCAGCCACCTCGCCCGGCTAGCTTTTTTGTATTTTTTAGTAAGACGGGGTTTCACCGTGTTAGCCAGGATGGTCTCGAACTCCTGACCTCGTGATCCGCCCGTCTCGGCCTCCCAAAGTGCTGGGATTACAGGCTTGAGCCACCGCGCCCGGCCTGTGTTAACTTGTTTAGTAAGTGCAAGAGACAGCCTCTAGCCCAATGATAGTGATAAAAATGACATATTTGGCTGAAATGTTACATAATCTTAAACAAGGTAGTTTCATTCTGCAGGTGTGACTTTTTTTTCCTGTAAAGGGTGTAAGTTTTAGTGTTAGTCCAAAGCTTACGTTCTTTGTAATCATATTTAGTAAAATGTAAGGCCAATGAAAAAGAGAATCTTTATCTTAAAAATATTTCCCAGATTACTACATATAATTTCACTCTTCAAAGATCTCTTTCAATTCATTTTCAAAGTAGTTTAATACTAGGCAACAATCAACTTCATGCTACTTTTGAAATTCTATTTCTTTCTCTATTGAGAATAATGTAAAAGTTAAGTGATCCACCAAAATCAACTTTCCCTTTCTTCTTTGCCTCTTTATCATACCTTTTTCTGTTTGGTTATAATTTCTATGGTATAGCAGAAATAAGAATGGATCAGAAGTTATGGGGCATGATTCATGAATAAATTAACTGCAAAAAATGTTTTGGATATAAGCATGGAAATTTGGATATTAAGTGGGAATTAGTTGATATTAAGAAATTGTTGTTAATTTTGTTAGCTGTCTTACCAGTTCACGGTTATATAAACAAATGTACTTACATATATTTTAGAGATGCACACTAAAGGATTTGTGGTGAAATGCCAGGATGCCTGGATTTGTTTTAAAATACTTTAGCAAAGTGTTACAAAATTAGGTGAAGACAATGTTATTAATTGTTAAATCTAGGGAATGGAAATATAGGTGTTCACTTTACAAATCTCCCTCTGCTTTTATATATGTCTGAAATTTTTCAAAATAAAAAATTAAATAAAAACAAAACCAGAGGTAGATATTCTGGTTTCTGACCCACACTCTGTAGTGTTGGATATATCACCTAACCCTTCTGAATTTCAATTTTTCCAATTTTATAATTGAAGAAAAAAAGAGCCACCTAACTGTGAGGATTAGATGGTCTAATTCATATGAAAGAACTCTGAAAAAAGTAGAAAGTGATTTTCTAAAATAAAGTGCAAATAATTAATGTAAACATAGTCACCTCACCTTGTGCAATGTGGTTTTTTTTTTTTTTTTTTTTTTTTTTTTTTGAGAAGCAAATTGCAAATTTGTGATAGATCTGAAGGAGATTGACTAAGAGGATGACCATCTGGAAACAATGTCATGTGAGAATGGTTAAAGATGCTCGAGAGATTGAGCCCAGAGAAAGGAAGATTTATGAAAGGGTTCGGGGAGTTGGAGTCTGTTAGTTGTTTTGAAATATTTCAAGTTATGAAAATTCACCTAGTGTAGTCCCAGAAGACAGAATTGTGACCAATTTATGAGAGAATACATTAGAAGATTTGGGATCAGAATTTGGAAGAACTTCTTAATAAAAATATGTGCAAGATAGAATTTAAGTGTCTTGTAAAACAAGATGATTTCCATAATTGAAGTTTTCAGTGGAAGCTAGTGACCACCTGTAGAGCTGTGTTAAGGTGTTTCTGTCTTTGAGTTCGAGGTTGGATCCGGCTGAGCTTTGAGAAACATTCCCACTGTCTGTGGCTTCATGAGTCCCTGTTGCTCCATATCTTTCTACTTTTCATTTTATCCAGAACATTACTCTCTCAACATTCTTTTCTTCTCCCTCTGGTCTCCTAATTCCTTTCTATTTGAATTTTTAGTCAACTTTTCTATACTTTCAACATTTTAGTCAATTCAGTGGTGTTTATTAGATTTCACGACCACATTTCCTCTTTCAGCCCTGCTTCCTCTCCTCAGTTTTTATTGTATTTGTTTCTTCACATTTTGTTAAACACATGCTTACAGGGTAGAATTAATTTATAATAACTATTGGGCATTCTCTATGTGTCAGGCAGTATTTTTTGGTCACTGGAGATTCAGCGCTGAACTAAATAAACAAAATATCCTTGCTTTCATGTTGTTTATACTCTAGTGGGAGGTGACAGTAAACCGAAATATATGCTATATATATGTGATGTATATATTACACTCATGATAAGTGCTACAAAGAAAAATACATGAGACTGCTGGGAATAGGAAGGGCTAAGGAGGGGTTGTTCTGATTAGATGACATTTGAGTAGAGATCTGAAGGAAGTAAGAAAACAAACTTTACATATTGAAAGAAAGAACCTTACAGATGCAGGGAATAATGGGGTACAAAGTCTTTAACGTATTTTGGTTGTTTCAGGAGCACCAAAGCATTCACTGTGGCTGGAGTAGGTAAGCAAGGAGGAAGTGTAGGAACCGAAGTCAGAGAATGTGTGTGTGTGTGTGTGTGTGTGTGTGTGTGTGTGTGTGTGTAGGGTGCAGTTGGGTGCTAGAACACATAGTGCCTTATAAGTTCTTGGCTTTACTCCTAGTTAGATGGGGTGCCACAGGAGGGCTTCTAACTGAGATGTGACATGATCCAAACTGTATTTTAAATATATTTTCTTTCATTCAGATTTACTGCTTTGAGAAGTGAAAGTTAAACAAAAATCCTATGTAAAACTGTGAAGGCAAATATACAATCTTTGGTTATATGAATCACTATTCTTTGAGTAGTTCTGATGGAGCAGGCATAGTGCTTAATTCTGGGAGAAAGATGTCTGAGCCAGGTACTTGCCTTTCAGATCATCCGTCTGGTTTCTTGTCTTCTCACTTCTGTTATTTTTGAAGCACACAATAAGCACAACAATGACAACGACAAATCCCCTTTGAGAGTCTTGCACAGTTAATACTGTGAAGAATATAAAAATAGGCCTAGCACTTTGGGAGGCCGAGGCAGGCGGATTACTTGAGCTCGGCAGTTTGAGACCAGCCTGGGCAACATGGCAAAACCCCGTCTCTATAAAAAATACAAAAATTAGTTAGGCATGGTGGCACACACCTGTAATCCCAGCTACTGGGGAGGCTGAAGCAAAAGAATTGCTTGAACCTGGGAGGCAGAGGTTGCAGTGAGCCGAGACCATGCCACTGCATTCCAGCCTGGGCAAAAGAGTGAGATCTTGTCTCAAAAAAACAAACAAACAAACAAACAAAACCAACCAAGAATATAGAAATATACAATAAAACCCCGCAAAGAACTTAACCGTCATTCACAGCAGGAGACAAGGAAAGACAAACAGAAATTAAAAGTTTAAAGTTACAAAGCAGCATTAGTGATGGAAAATAGAGAAAGCTAATCTTTCCTGGGACAGGTTAGTCTCAGAAAGACTGTTGTTAAGTTAATCTGTCACTAGCTCAAAATGAGAGTCTGTCAGTGGCCACTGCCACTATCTATAGTGGAGGCAGCTTCTGCATTCTTTTTTCCTGGAGCATTGTTTTGTCTCTGAAATTATGTTAATTGAAAGTTTGTAAATGGAAGAGCTTCAGTATTGTACAGACCAAATGGCTGATGACTTGGGAAGTAAGTGTAAAGAGCTCTGGAATGTGAGAAGTAGAAACAATGATAACACTAATAATTAATATTTATTGAGCACTTTCTATGTGCTAGATATTATTCTAATCATTATCTTTTTTTTTTTTTTTTTTTTTGAGACGGAGTCTCACTGTGTCACTCAGGCTAGAGTGTAGTGGTGCGATCTTGGCTCACTGTAGCCTCCGCCTCCTGGGTTCAAGCGATTCTCCTGCCTCAGCCTCCTGAGTAGCTGGGATTACAGGCATGTGCCACCACATATGGCTAATTTTTGTATTTTTAGTAGAGATGGGGTTTCACCATGTGGGTCAGGCTGGTCTCAAACTCCTTACCTCGTGATGTGCTTGCCTCAGCCTCCCAAAGTGCTGGGATTACAGGTGTGAGCCAGCACTCCTGGCCAGCATTATCCGTTTTTAAACTCATTTTACTCTTGCAAATTTATGAAGTACCATTACTATTCCTATTTTACCAACATGGAGGTCAATAGTCTACACAGATCATGTTCCAAACAACTATGCCAATAAAGTTTATTTATAATTTTAATTTGTTTGTTTTTTGAGACAAGGTCTCACTCTGTTGCCCAGGCTGTAGTGCAGTGGCGTGATCATAGTTCATTGCAGTCTCAATCTCTAGGGCTCAAGCGATCCTCCACCTCAGCCTCCCAAGAAGTTGGGACTACAGGCATGCACCATCATGCCTGGCTAATTTAAAAAATTTTTATTTTTAGCAGAGACAAGGTCTTACTGTGTTGCCCAGGCTGGTCTTGGACTCAACTCAAGCAATCCTCCCACCTCAACCTCCCAAAGTGCTGGAATCACAGACATGAGCCATCACGCCTGGCCTATTTATAGTTTTTAAGCACTTTTAAAATTTTTTGTCCAACAAATAGATCTGAATTTGGTTCTGAAAGCTTACAAGTATCCTAGCAGGGGTTTGAGGGATGGGTTAAGTAGTGATGGGTGACAAAAATCTCACCTTCCATGACTTACCTTTTGGATGGCAGTCTCTATATGGAAGTGGCTATAAAAGTACTCAAGATATGTCAGTATAGAATTTCTTTGTAAAACCACAATTATTGTCTTTTTTTTGAGACAGTCTTGCTCTTTCCGCCAGGCTGGAGTACAGTGGCGCAATCTTGGCTCACTGCAACCTTCTGCCTCCTGGGTTCAAGTGATTCTCATGCCTCAGCCTCCTGAGTAGCTGGGATTACAGGCGCCTGCTACCACCTCCGCTAATTTTTGTAGTTTTAGTAGAGACTGGATTTTGCCCTGTTGGCCAGGCTGGTCTCCAACTCCTGACCTCAGGTGATCCACCCGCCTCGGCCTCCCAAAGTGTTGGTATTACAGGCGTGAGCCACTGCACCCGGCCTTATTATCTTTTTTGACTTGGACAATTTTCAGTCTGATTAGTTTGGTTTCCTTGCCTGAAGCCGTTACATTCATTATTGTTATGCTCAGAAGAAATTCCTATTCTTTAGGCCTAGCCTACCCAAAAGGTTTATTGGCTATGATGTTTTCAGTGGTACAAGAGCCCCTCAAATAGCTCATTTAATGGATATGGCTTATAGAATTGAGGTGGTCCTTAGAAAAGATGGCCTCTGCAACTTATCAGCTATCTTTGTGGCCTTGGGCAAGTTATTCCATCTTTTTGTAACAGTTTCCCCAGCTGCGAATGAAAATAATAATAGAATCTCATTCATAGTGTTGTTATGAGTAGGAATGACTATTTTAAAACACTTGGAGCAGTTTATGTTACATACTAGGCACTAAGTTAAAAAAGTAAGTTTAAAAATACTATTTACTATATTCATAATACCCCAAACCATGCATTTTCTCTTGGCCAAACTATCTTGTTAGAATCATGTGACTACGTGTGTTCACAGTAGCACTTTCACGGAGTTTAAATCATTTCTTCTTTATAAGACCCTCTCAGGTGAGTAAAAACGTATTACTCTATGTGTTTCTAATGAGAAACTAAGGTTCGTGGTGATTTGGTGAGTTACCCCTGGTCACTCATCTTAAGTGGATTAAAGGTGAACTGAAGCTAGGACTTGAAAACACGTCTCTAGATTCCTTCTCCAGACTTCTTTTTTCCATCATTCTATACTATTTCTTTTCAGGAGTTCTGTTCATTCATGGTGAAGAATCTATCCACCACTGTATGTGTTGGGGTATGGTTGAGATCGTGCCTGAACTGTCTTATGAGAGAAGGTGGTATGTTCCAGCAATCTACTTTTATTTTTCTGTCTATCTTTTGTTTTTCCCAAAATTATATATTTTAAGCTGTATTTTGGTCACCCCAAAGATCAAGTTAAAAGCAAAATTAAAGCAAACAGAAAGAATACATTCCAGTGGAGGCAAGCTAAGTAAATTTTTATTCTGATCAATCAGACAATGCCACCTAGTGGATTTCTTCTAGATAGCAGAGATAAGAAAAGATTTAGAGGAGGCATGAAGATGTAAGTGAAAAATGCTGAAATAAATGGAGAATGAAGAAAGGGGAGATTTAAGACATGGGTCTGTTTACCACTTTAGAGTCTCCAGTACCCTTTTAACAGCTCATCACTGAAATATTACCCTAGGATGTAAACTCCATGAAGGCAAAAATTTTTCTGTTCTGTTGACTACTGTATTTCCAGAATCTAGAACGGTACCTGCCACATAGCAGGAACTCAATGAATTAATGTGAAAGTTGTTTTCTTATCTTTAAAATAAAAATATTATTTACATTTTTCCTTTCGCTGGAAATTTTTTTATAATTCATATATGAAAACAAGTTTGTCAGAGTTGTTTTTCTTTTTTGTGCCTTATAGTTTTGTACCCTAGCTACTATTGTAAAGTTAGTATGCTAATATTTTGTGAAACTTAAAACAAATATTTTATTTTAAAATTGTAATGGTTTATAGAAATATTTTCGTGGCTATTTTGTTAAGTTTGCTTGCCTCTCAGAAATGAGAAAACTAATAGACATATTAGTGAAGTCAAATTTAGAAGAAACTACGAATTTTAAAAAGTATCAGGTAATAGTTCATTCTTTCTTTCTTTATTTTTATTTATTTATTTTCAGATAGAGTTTCACTCTTGTTGCTCAGGCTGGAGTGCAGTGGCATGATCTCGGCTCACTGCAGCCTCTGCCTCCTGGGTTCAAGCAGTTCTCCTGCGTCAGCCTCCCGAGTAGCTGGGATTACAGGTGTGTGCCACCATGCCCAGCTAATTTTTTGTATTTTTAGTAGAGACAGGGTTTGCCATGTTGGCCAGGCTTGCCTCGAACTCCTGACCTCAGGTGATCCTCCTACCTCGGCCTCCCAAAGTGCTGGGATTACAGGTGTGAGCCACCACGCCTGGCCAGTTCATTCTATAAAATTACAATTTTATTTTAAAGTTGGACATTCATTAAAATGACTCATAATTCAAGAAGTGCAAAAAAGGCATACTGTGAAAATTCTCCCTCCTTATATCTGCCTTTTAGTTACCCAATGCCCTTCCTGGAAGCTACCAAGGTTATCTTTCCATGTGTTCTTCCTGAGACTTCTTAGGTGTTTGCCTGTTTATGAGTTATTATTATAAGTAGCAACTGTACGATTTATACCTATTATTATAAAGAACAAAATTTTATGTAAAACATAGAGTTGTTTCAACTATCATAATATGCTTTCAGTTATTAACAAAAATGTCAGTCTTTTGCGAATGAAAAATATCATTTGGTATCCCTTTGATTATATTTAAATGGCAGTTCTTATTTTAGCATTGTCAGTTAAGTTAGTTTTATAATAAATTTATATTTGTATATAAATTATTCACACAGATTTCCAGTATGTTCGTTGACACTTTTACTAGGTCATAAACTTCCACCATGTCATCTCGTGTTTCCATTGCCTTAGTAATTTGCTGCAATCACTGCAGCAAACAAAAACACAATTCCAGGCATTTTACTTTCATATCAAATATTTATTTGCCTGGTAGGCCAATTTTGGCTTAATTTCTTAATTCTGCTATTAAGAAAATGGTAAAGGGAAGTCAGATACGTATTAATTTGAGAAGCCATTTTTAAATACTCTTATAAGCCTAAAACTGTGCTAGGAACTGTAAAAATCACCTAATTAACTTGGCACATTTGTGGGACAAATTCTACCTAGGGACACACAACAAAAGGAGCTAGTGACATTAAAAAATTTGGCTCTATCTGAATACACACAGGGAAGATCTAATTATTTTTTAAAAATTACAGACATGAGATCACTTTCACTGCTGTATTTGGTTATAATGAGAAGTGATGTTATTAGCATTTCTCAGACTCTCCCAAATGCCAGAGGCATTGTATAGAAAATTAGAATAGCCGTCAATGTCATGCTGTTGAATAACTGCTGTAGGATTTTATTTAGCATACAAACCTTTGAACCACAACTACAATGCGAGCTTAGTATTTACATTTTTAAACAAAAGGACCCAAAATGAAGGAATCTATTGCAAATCTGTAAACTCTTTTCTGCATGAAAAAATACAATTTTTAGTTCATGCAGCTTAAAGCACATTGATTTGTTCCTGAGGCATCTATTTTCTCTTGATGAAAGCACAGCAGAACAGGGATTCTCGTGTCAAAGAGTATGATTTATTTATGTTCTGAATCACAGCCGCTAATGCTGACATTTCTATTAAAAACTTAACATCAGTGGGAGAAAGGGACAAATACTTTCAAGTTCCTCATGGGGTTGTTGATAAGATTCTGGCATTTTTAAAGCTGAGAAAACACACTGAAAAATTGTGAGAAGAGTTTGGCTACTTTGGCATAAAAGTTACTAAATGCACCTTTAAGATGTTCATATTCTTCCTTTATACTGTACTCTATTAAAATCATATGGGTAGAAGAATAGTTAATACGAGAAAATGTTCATGTTATTTTGCTGCCTAAAAAAGGATATTAAAAAAGAACATTTAACTATGTGAACCTAATTCAGTTAAAAAGATTTATATATCTTTTCGTAAAAGATATAGAAAAGATATATAGGTATATATGGGTGTGTATATGTATATATACATATATACCTATATGTCTATATATATGTATATTCACATATAGGTATATATGTATGAATTTTGTTTTTATTTTTATGTGCGTTGGATAAAACTCGCTTTCTTTTGTTTCCTTATTTTCCTAATTTCTATAATCAACATTACTTTTGTAACTTAGTTATTTAAAAAATATATACCTGTATAGATATATATACCTATATACACATATACCTATATACCTACATACATATATACATATATAGGTATACAGGTAAACCTATATAGGTATATATACACATAGAGCTATATATGTATATATAAGGATATATAAAGTAGGTATTTATAAAAGATATATAAATATATTATGTATAAAATTTATATATTAAATATATTATACATAATATACATATTATAAAGAGTATGAACAGTATGAACCTAATTAGTTAAAAATAGATATTTTTTGTATATATACATATATCTTTTACAAATATATCTTTATAGATAAAGATATATAAAGATATGTAAATATATATTAAACATATATAAACTATATATAGTTAAAAACATATATTTAATATATACATATATCTCTATAAATATATCTTTATATATAAGGATATATAAAGATATAAAAATTATATGATCTATATATAGATATATAGTACACATATATCTTTAAAACTTCGTATTACATATACATATATGTGTGTATATTTTTAAATGTATGCATAGGGAAAAACTAAGAAGGTGTACTTCAAAATTTTGTTAGAAGTTTGCTGTTTGCTTCAGTTTCTTCATTTAAAAGTGAACATAATAGGACCTATTTCATAGGGTTGTTATAAAGATTAAATAAAATAATACTTATAATATTTATAAAATGGTTAGAACGATAGCTGGCACAAATGATAGCTATTATTGTTGTTTTTATTTTTATGGGTGTTTGATAAAACTCATTTTCTTTTGTTTCCTTATTTTCCTAATTTCTATAATCAACATTACTTTTGTAGCTCCGTTATTTAAAAAATATATTATCTACTTCTAGGATTTTTTAGTTCCCAAGCTCTGTTACCCAAATATTAGAAGGGTAGATAGGATCCTATCATTCTCCTTTGCAGCACAAGCTGATATTGCAATTAATTAATCTGTTTGAGGGTTGTCTTTTCCAGTAAGCTGGAGGCTCCACTCGGTGGCGCTGTGTTGTCTTCCTGATTTTTGTTTCCTTGTGCCTAACGCTTTTCCTGTTCCAAGTCAGAGATCAATAAATATTTGTCGAGCGAATGAAAGTTAAGTATATGTTCAAAGCAATTAATAGGCACTTTGTATTTGAGATTTAGTTTTATGTATTATATCTTTAAATGATATTATGCCCATTTTGTAGATGAGAAAACTGGGCAAACTCACCACAAGCAAGGGGTGGGGTCAGGATTTGAACTCAGGTAGTCTTACTAAAGTATACTGCCTCTTATGAGAAAAATGAGGATAAATGACCAAAGCAATACTATATAAGGAATTACATCAATAATATAGGACTTTTGTGAAATATTTATTGAGATTAAAAAGATAAAAGCTAAGAGAAATGAAACTGAATATGTGGCATATCTAGCGTGCCTTTTGGTTGGGTTTGTGTGTGTACACATAACAAATGCTTTTCTTATAATTTCGCAAATAAATAAGTTTTATTTGTATCGACTTTAGCCTTATGTTTATTTATTTTTTTATTTATTTATTTTTTTGAGACGGAGTCTCGCTCCGTAGCCCGGGCTGGAGCGCAGTGGCCGGAATCTCAGCTCACTGCAAGCTCCGCCTCCCGGGTTTACGCCATTCTCCTGCCTCAGCCTCCCGAGTAGCTGGGACTACAGGCGCCCGCCACCTTGCCCGGCTAGTTTTTTGTATTTTTAGTAGAGACGGGGTTTCACCGGGTTAACCAGGATGGTCTCGATCTCCTGACCTCGTGATCCGCCCGTCTCGGCCTCCCAAAGTGCTGGGATTACAGGCTTGAGCCATAGCCTTATGTTTATTTTCTTATCTTTTTGTATTCCTTTTTCTTCATAAAATATATTAAGAAAAAAAATTCTCTATAAATTAGTCCTAACAAATTAACTGCAATCTAGTCTTATCAACACGAAAGTGCTAAATGGAACTTAGTTTTACTTGCCCAACATATAAATGATTAAACTTGGTAACCATCAATCGCTTGCTGCTTCTCTGAATATGAAAGCTGTGGTTAACAAGGTCTTGCTTTCACTCTTACTCCATTTTTGCAGCCCTTAATCTTTCTTTTTCTCCAGACTTTTGTGAACAGGGACGTGGCAGAGCCTAAATATGATAATGAACCTCTCACTCTGAAAACAGATTTAAGCAATGAGATGGGGCTTCAACAGATAGCTAGTTGTTCTTTTTCTTTTTCTTTTTTTTTTTTTTTTGAGACGGAGTCTCGCTCTGTCGACCAGGCTGGAGTGCAGTGGCCGGATCTCAGCTCACTGCAAGCTCCGCCTCCCGGGTTTACGCCATTCTCCTGCCTCAGCCTCCTGAGTAGCTGGGACTACAGGCGCCCGCCACCTCGCCCGGCTAGTTTTTTGTATTTTTAGTAGAGATGGGGTTTCACTGTGTTAGCCAGGATGGTCTCGAACTCCTGACCTCGTGATCCACCCGTCTCGGCCTCCCAAAGTGCTGGGATTACAGGCTTGAGCCACCGCGCCCGGCCGCTAGTTGTTCTTATCCTAGATCATAGATGCTAATGTCTCAAATGTAAAACTTGAAAGGCAAGTGTATTCTCTGTGAGAACTCTCTCTTATGATAAACTGTAAGTTCTTTTGCTTCTTTCTCTCCTCCTTTCTATCCTCCCTCCCTACCTCTCTCCATCCCTTCTTTCTACTGCTTGCAAATATAGGCAGCATCAATAAACAATTTACTCTAAAGATTGAACAATTGCTGAAAAAAATTAGAGTGGTTGGAGAATCAGATTCCTGTTACTCTTCTCTTTGCTGTTAATTTTCTCTGTGGCCGTTGTGTGATAGTGGAGGAAGCCTCGACTGTAAGTCACAAGGTCTGGATTTCAGTCCTAAATTCAATGTCTGTACGGTTCTGTCTCCTTATCTTTAAAACAATCACATTAGAAATCTAAGGATCCATTTAGCTCTAAACCCTTCTAATTTTATTGTATATTTTACTACAGATGTGTGTGTACACATAACAAATGCTTTTCTTATAATTTCACAAATAAATAAGTTTTATTTGTATCGACTTTGGCCTTATGTTTATTTTCTTATCTTTTTGTAGACAATGTCAAGATTAACAATATTTCACAAAAACATAGTAAAATCGAGCCTACAATTTTTTTCTTCTTTCCCCTTTACCTTGTTTTGCTGTAAACATCTGGGGGAGAGGGTAGGGATAGTGGAAAGAGATTACTGTGAGAGAATATAATTTAATTTATCTTCTGGCACTCTTGTTAATAATTTTTAATTAAGAAAACAGAGTTGGTATTCAGTAACAAGCTTTATGGATGCAAACTTAATTTGTATGACAGATGTAATTTCGATGACTTCAGACTAAACAAAATGGAGATGGTTTTTGGTGGCCCTTAATTAGAGAAGCCTGAGATCTATTTTGCAGAATTTTTCAGTCCATTGAACTAATATTTATATCCAGCAAGGACTAAAAAACACATGTATAAAGGTTATCCACATAGCAATCAGCCATTAAATCCTTTCCCCTTACTGGATAAGCCTTTCACTTATTGGTCCAGGAGGGCCTGGCATGCATCCGTTTATTATGGCTTTTTCCTAAGTCATAAATGATATATTGTATTAGCTACTTTGTACTATTCTCTTGTCTATTTGTTCACTATGATCTTACCCACAGACTATGGTACATGTATTTTCATTTCCAGTCAATAAACTGAGGAAGTGAATTTTACAGTTGACAGACCTGCCTAACACAATATTTTCTTTAACTTGGGTAAATTAAACTGTCCATTAATTAGGAATTTTAAAAATATGTAAACAGTTTACTTCTTTGTGATCAGGATAATAGGAAGTTACTATTAATAATGAATACATGTAATCAATACTATAGAACATAAAAGGTATCCATAACTTTTATGGATATCTCCTAAGAGTTTAGGAGCTTATTAATCCTAATTTTGTCTTTTATGTTCATATTCTCCTCTGTCCCACCCCCCTTCCCCATTGGGATCTCTAAATGGTGGTTATCTAGGGTTTGATGAGTAGGCTAGTTGTATGCACATGAGAATTGGTACGTGATTCCAAGGTTAAAGTTTAGCATAGAAAAAAAAATGAAAAGATTAGCTTGTTTGCAATGAAGAGAGCTGAGGCTGATAACAGAATAAATACATGCCTTGTAGAGAACCTAAGAGAAAATGTGAGAGGGAGGTAGTCAGTGGACTGGTGAGGATGATACCTTACCTTTAAGGAAAAATATGATCTAATTTAGGTAGCTCTTCCTCTGAGAGTTGATTATCTTTTAGGAAAAAGTACCTTGCTGAAAAAGGCAGTGTTGTATTGAGAGCTGACTTTCTTAGACCAAGAGTGTGATAGGCAAGAATTTATGAGTTATTACAAAATATTTAAGCAACTGTGTATCAGTTAGAATGGGCTACATTGTGCTGTAGTAACAAATAGCCCCTAACCTTAGTGGCTTACAATCACAAAGGTGTATCTTTTTCTCATACCACATGTATCTTGGGTTGGCAGGGGCTCTGCTCCACATTGTCCTCATTTGGGGCACAGCCTGGCAGAACTTCCACCATCTGAAATAATGCTGCCTGGCCTGGCAGTAGGAACAAACATGACAAAATGTGTTCTGAGTGTGAAAGAGTTCTCCCTACAAGTGATGCATATTACTTCGGCTCACATTTCATTGGCCAACGCAAGTGTAAGAAAGGGCTGTCCCACCTTGTGCCCAGAAGGAGGAAAACCAGAAATACTGGTGAATTGCACCTCTCAAAACCAAAAAGAGTAAATAATATTTCTGACTACCATTTAGTATCAAGATTTAAAAAGTAACAATTATGTAAGGAAAAATGGACATAGTGCCTCATTACAAAAATTATTTAATAAATTGCTGGGTCAGAGCTATCTTTTCTGATTGGTAACCACAAGCAGTCATTCTAAGAAGCGGACTTGAGAATGCATCTGTACACATCAGTCTGAGAAACCTTGACAAAACCTAAAATATCTATTAATTCCACATAATCACTGCAAAAAAGGCTTATTTCCTTTGTCACTGGGTGAAATAATTCAACACGAGTACATTGGCAGACACGGGACACCACCCCTGCCATGAATTCAGTTCAACAGACTCCAGTTTGAAAAATATAACCATATAGTCTTTATAATGAGTGATGGTTGTCTTATAATGCCCATTTTACAGATGAGGAGGCGAAGCTTTAAGTCATTATGTCACCTTTCCCAAGTTACACAGCTCAGAAGTGACAGAGCCTTGCCTAGAACCCATGTTTCTCTGACCTCAAAGTGCACGCTCTCATCCACATATTCTGCTACCTTGTGACAAGACTGGCACAGGGAAATACCTGAATCCTGGGTGGTTCAGGAAAGTGGGATAGAGTTAGTGTGTAGCTGAGTCAGCTAGACTCAGGAGAGGAGGCAATGATCTTGTCACTCTGCAAGTAATCCTGCTCATAACCTTAGCAGAACAAAGAAGTTGTTTTTAAGGCCGGGCGCGGTGGCTCAAGCCTGTAATCTCAGCACTTTGGGAGGCCGAGACGGGCGGATCACGAGGTCAGGAGATCCAGACCATCCTGGCTAACATGGGGAAACCCCGTCTCTACTAAAAAATACAAAAAACTAGCCAGGCGAGGTGGCGGGCGCCTGTAGTCCCAGCTACTCGGGAGGCTGAGGCAGGAGAATGGCGGGAACCCGGGAGGCGGAGCTTGCAGTGAGCTGAGATCCGGCCACTGCACTCCAGCCTGGGCGACAGAGCGAGACTCCGTCTCAAAAAAAAAAAAAAAAAAAAAAGTTGTTTTTAAATTAGTGATTTTCTGGACTTAGCCTGC
>NC_045436.1:92827344-92931094 GCF_002776525.5 Piliocolobus tephrosceles
AAAAAAAAAGTTGTTTTTAAATTAGTGATTTTCTGGACTTAGCCTGCAGAAGCTCAGTTGCCTTTCCTGAACTTTGAGAGGGGTTTGTTTCCTTTCCTGGGCTTTGAGAGGGGCTTGGTGAGCAAGAGACAGGAATATCCCAGAAGACAAACACCAGAGCCTTTTCTGGAAAGGAGCCCATGCCAGCAGAGCCTGCATCCCTATGCCTGCCTGTGATTGGGTGGAGGATGGGGTCGGCTTTCAGAAGCCAGAGCACTGGGGAGTGAGCAAGCTGTGATGCTGTTAGCCTGCCGCCTGTCCTAAGTGCGGCCCAAGTCAGAGCAGGTGCAGATGGCCGGGGCCTGTGAGGATTCTTGTAAATTGAAGACTGCCTATAATTTGATTAAGGCACAGATAGCTAATGGATCTTTAAAGAAGTGTTTAAATCAAATCAGCAAATGAGGAAGGTGGAATTTGGGGAGAATTAGAAGGCAAACGTGGTGGTGTTCTCATCAATCAGATGCAGCTCTCCATGCACTATTTCTAACTTACAAATAAATTAAGTTTATACAGGAAACGGCGAGCATATCAGATCAGCTAATTTTGGAATTCATAACTGTAAAAATCTAATTTTCCTTAAAATTAACTACTAAACAGTGACAGGTACAATGCCAAGTTCTTACACAGACAGTTGTTTTGAATGCATATACAACTTTATGAGGTAGGTATGATAATTCTATTTCAGAGGTAAGCTGACTGAAACCTGAAGAGATTATGTAATTTCCCCAAAGTTATAAAGCTAGAAAGTAGTGGTGTTACTTCAAGCATCTGCTTTCTTTTAAAATGCACTTCCTTATGTGATTGTGCTCAGTGGATTGATTATTCTTTCAAGTTGAAGAATAACAGCTTTTCTTTTTTTTTTTTTTTTGAGACGGAGTCTCGCTCTGTAGCCCAGGCTGGAGTACAGCGGCCGGATCTCAGCTCACTGCAAGCTCCGCCTCTTGGGTTTACGCCATTCTCCTGCCTCAGCCTCCGGAGTAGCTGGGACTACAGGCGCCGGCCACCTCGCCCGGCTAGTTTTTTTCTTTTTTGTATTTTTTAATGGAGACGGGGTTTCGCCGTGTTAGCCAGAATGGTCTCGATCTCCTGACCTCGTGATCCGCCCGTCTCGGCCTCCCAAAGTGCTGGGATTACAGGCTTGAGCCACCGTGCCCGGCCAACAGCTTTTCTTAAGATCCCTGCTCAACCCATATTTTCTAGACAACCTTTGCCAGTTAACTCTGGTATGAAGCTGATGCAGAAACAACAAATCAGTATTATTTTCTCTTGCATGACTCATTCTTGTGAATGGGTATTGCATGCTTGTTGAGTCCATATTTTCTTCACATAATATTTTATGCTCTTTGAGGGTAGGAGCCATAACTAAGCAGTTATTTAACCCCCATTATTTTTAATGTTGTGCCCTTCAATGAATGGCTGATTTTATGAAGTGTAGTTACTTTATGGTTAGGCATTTTATGTTCCTCATTAAGAGATGACTTATGACCAAAATTTTAATGGAAATCTTTGCTTTGGGATTCTGCTATCACCTAAGGTGCTTACAATTTGTTCTGAGTTATGCCACAAAATGACTAGAATTATTTACCTGTATTTCCATAAGCTTAAAATATGAAAAAGCGAAGCATGCAGGCATCTGGAACAAAGTTGCAGAGAGAAGACAACTGAAATTTGCACAACTGAAAGTTTTAAGTGTATTGTTTTCAGACCATTAGAAGGTATATATTTAATATAGATGTTATATAATAGAGTTTAAAACATTAATATGTAAAATGAAAATAAGTGGGTGCGGTTTCTAGTAACTAACCAGAGAGCTAGTGGGAAGCAGCAGAAAGCATGAGGGGCAAAGACTGTTCCTTAGGCTTGAGTTCACAGCCAGGTATTCTCACTAATACTGTGTTACCTTCAGCAATTTATATAATCACTTTGAAACTTATTTAAAAATATTTACCACATGTTGTATGTCATTCGTAACTGCAGTGTTCTTCTTTGAATGAAATGTGTGTTAAACATCTAGACCTAAGCATGCATGCAGTGAACAATGATTACTATTATTATTATTGAAGCCCAACACAGGTGGTTTTGATGTCAATGAATACAATGCAAATGTCATCTTTTCCGTATTTCTGGAGAACAGATTTTGGCAAATAGGAGAACCTTAAGATAGTCATTAACCTATGACGTGATTTAAAATATTTCATTCTACTTAGTGCTCTGAGCACTCTTCCCTCCTTGACCTTGCCATTTTGTAATATGCACTTCCTAATGTATATATGCAAACCCACAATGATCACTTTCTTCATTTTTCTGTCCAAATTAGAAACCAGAGTAGGGAAAGATGGGAGATGGAGAAAAGTATTTGTAGGCTGTGGGTAATTTCTCACAGAGGATCAGGTCTGTGCCACCTGTCGTGGATATCTGGGCATTAGCAGTCTGTAAGGCTGCTTGAGGGGCTGGCAGCTGCCTTGCCTATTTATAAAAAAACAGCACTTTGGAGAAGCTATATGTATTTACAGGATTCCAAGTTATATCTTGAACACGTCTACTTTCTACATATCATTCTTTTGTGAGAATTGATATAACATTTTAACTATGTGGATTAAAGTTGAACTGGTTTTTTTTTTTTTTTAATGTTTGGATAATGAAAAGTAACAGGAATTGGTAATTAAAGCTGAGTGGCCCCTGAGGAAGGAAGAGACAGACAGATCAATGAGCCAGAACAGAATCCAGAAGGAAATTCAATTGTATCATAAATGAGTAACTGCCTTGATTCAATGAAGGGGTTGCACACAGAAAACTTTATTTTCACCCAACATTTCATTCAAACAAGCTCTGCCATCTCTTTTTCCTGGCCCTGACTATCATCTCAAGTCATCTTATAGCTTCTAAATCCCTGTTTTTGGTAATCAAATGGTCTCATTTTCAGATATTAAAAAGTCTAGGCCATATATATCAAAACATTATTGTCATATCCAGTTTAATGGGTTTGTCTCCTTTCAGCTCAGGTCTCACCTGTGATTGCCCCATATTCTCCTTGTTTTTATATGTTTCAACTTTCTAGGGTTGAGAGAATGAGGCTACTGAGTAGAGAGGTAGAGGCAAAGGCATTTTCACCTATTGCTTTTGGTGCTTTCCTGGCTATCAAATGTCCTCTTCATCTCAGGCCTTCAGATGCTGCCTCTTCTCTGATGCCGCTGGAGTTCTTTGAAGATCTCCCCTGGAATTTCTCCTGTTAACTTTCAGAGTCCCCTTCACACCTGAGCTTTTACCCTAGGAGGTACAGCTCCAGTCGTTTACTGTTGGGGTCCTTTTGCCCTAGCAGGCAGCGGTGTTCTTTGGCTGTGCCTGTCAAGTCAAGATAACATCAGCCTAGATATCTGCTGGAATTGTTTCACTGGTTTCATCTTGAAAGAAGGGACTGGTATCCCCCCAGGTAAGTAAAACTTGCAAACATCTCCAAAGTGGTTCACTTGGTCCCTCCTTTTCTTGCATGGCTTCACTTAGGAAAAACACCAATAGAGCATTCTCCTCCTAAAATTTCCTGCAAATAATTGTCCTCTTAAGGAATCTATAAACTTTTACAATATGGGATAGGTGTTTGTAATATGTTCACTATCTGGGTTTTGTAATCTTTTAATTACTGGGGAGATGATGGCTCTATTGATTATTTTTGGAACTAATGTGGATGCTACTGACTTATTAACTCAGTTTGGGGCCTCAGCTTAAATTCTGAGCCAACACAAAAGAGTTTAATTCCACATTCTTTTCCAAATGTAATCAAACATGTTGGGGAAAGATCTTTCTAAATGACATTGGAATATCTTGCTAACCATTTAGAACAAAAATAGTTGATCTCTATTTGAGTACCACACAGAAAAATAAATCTGAGATGGATTAAAGATTAAAATGATAAAACTACTAGTAAAACAAGATATTGTCATCTTAGTCTGGAACAAGCCTTTCTAAATTTGATGCCAAAGGTGAGAAACAAACAGGAAAAGAATGCCCAATTAGCATTCGTAACAATTAAAAAGTTTCACATGGCATGCACACAACACAAAAGACAAATTTTATAGTGGAGAAATAATTGCAAAAAGGGTTATTGTTCTCAATATATAATGAGATATCGTTAAGAAAAATATAAATATGAGAAAGATGAAGAAATTTAGAAGTAGGCAACTCAAAAGAGAAGAAATGCAATTGATCAATAAACATAAATATAATTAGATGTTCGATCTTGCAGATAATTCACTTTTTGGTCTGCTTGGAATGCTTTCACCTTTTCTTCACAATTTTGATAAACCTGATTCCTTTTCACTAGGGTCTTCAGTCTAATGTCTCTCATCTCTGTAACTCCATGCTTCACCTCTTACCTGCCTCTCTCTATTTGAATATAAGCTTTTTGAGGTCAGATACCTAATCTATGCCTTTCCCCCCACCAGTGCCTATTTAGTGCTTGACTGTAGTAGACTCTCAAATATTTGTTGAATAAATGTGTAAATAAATGAAGGAATTGATAGAAAGTAAATGGAAACAATTACATACAGTATTTTCCTATTGTATTAAGAAAGGTTAAAAAATAAAAATACCTAGCATGAGTGAAATAATGTATTCTCATTCTTGGAGGTAAAAATTAGCCCAGTATTTCAGAAGGAAAATTTGGCAAGTTGAATCAAATTTTAAAATGTGTGCCTCTTGGACAGTAATTTAATGCTTGGAAGTTTATCCTAAGAAAATTACTGAACAAATGTACAGAGATGCATTTGGTTGTGTAACAAAGTATTGTTTATGGTAGGGAAAAATCACTAGCAAATGAGATGTTCATTGATTATCAGGAAATTGGTATTTTGTAAAACATTCAAACAACCGAATATTACTTAGTTGTTAAAAATGATGTTATAGATCTGTATTTATTGACATAAAAAGGTATTTGTGATAAAAAAATTATACTGAGCATGAGTTATTTTGATAACTAGCTGGTATAAAAAAGATTTTTAAAAAGATGACAATTTCCTTTTCCAATGTTATTTAATGATTCAAATGAAAAGAAAACAGATGAAGTAATTTCCTTGTAAATTCCTTTTCTTTCTAATTTGTTTTTCTGATTATTTTCTTCATGCTTGTTACTGCCACCTAGTGGATGAGGATTGGTTTGCTTTTTTATTGTTCAGGATTACGGTTTATTTTTTCCCCGAAGGTAGCTCTTTCTAAGGGTTTAAAAAAAAATCACCAGCGGTGTGCTAGTAAACATTTTACATCCAGCTATCCAAAGGCATTGTGTATATAAGTATACATTCATAAATTTCTAATAAGCTTTACTTATAAAGGATGCACACAATTTATGTAGAGGGAGCACATATTTTACAAATAATAAGAAAACAGAAAATGCTCTTTATTTAAATCGTAAATAGCTAATTGATTATAACAAACTGCTTTCATTGCTTTTTGCTGAACTCCTGTATCTGTAGCAAACCTGTGGCTGCAGTTCAACCATGATTTGACACATGGAGCTGTATGCCAATGTATTAACCCTTTACCAAATATCATTAAATCTGACATGTCATCTACCGTTGGACTGTTTCTCACCATTGTACAAATTATATTCATTGAACTCAAATCTCTTTCAGCTTTAGCACTAATCCAAACCCTTCTTTATAGTGCTTGTAAATTTATGTTATGCAAATATTCCCACTAAGGTTGATGTCAGTCTGCCAATGTGAAAATACAGAACCTGAATTTGGGGGCAGATGCACAGTAGCACTCCATTATGTAGTATTTTCACTTTACAGATGTGATAAACATGATAGCCTCAAAGCATAGATAACAGTAAAATGTAGTAAATGTGGTAAAATAAATAGGGAGTGATGTTTAAAATGTGCATTTTCTTTATTTTTAATATAACTTGGATAATTATAAGTTTATATAACTTAACTATTAAAACTGGCTTGCAAAATTGAAAATTTAACAGTTAACTTTCACAATCTTGCATGAGCAAACTCCACACACCACTGAATATAGCTGTTATCTTTGCTTTTTGAGTTGTCTTTATTGTTCTGGGGAAGCTGCAGAGCCATGAAAGAGACCATTCTTTGAGCTCTAATTTGTATCTGAGCAGCATATTATGACATGTTTTATTGTTATCTGCCGTTAGTACATGTTAAGGAAGAGTAATCCCACGATGTAATCCTACTCTTCCTTAACATGTGTGTTTTAAGCTTTGAGCATCTTGTTAAATAAAAGGATGAACATGTAAAATATATATGCAAAGTTCTAAATTATTGAGCAAAATTATTATCATACAATTACTTCAACTAAAATATCTCTTAGAGATAGTTATATAAAATAATGCTTTTGCCTTTTAATGTGCTTCCTCATATTTTCTCATCTAACCCTCCTACAAATCTGTAAGGGGCATATTATTATTTTCATCTTACAGGTTAGGAAATGGAGAAACAGAGAGGTAAAGTGACTTGACCAAGTCAAGAGAGATTAGGAGATTATATTAGTAATGATAATAACAGCAGCAACAGCATCACTACAGAAATTGTTGACAAAGTACGCAGGATATGCCAGCACTATTCTAAATACACTGCAGTTACTGTTTCATTTAATCCCATGAACAATACCATAAATCTCCACTTTTCAAGTAAGAAACCCAGATCAGAGAGGTAGAGCAATTTGCTCAAGGTTACATAAGTGGGGACACTGGGGTTGAAATCCAGGTGTGTCTGATTCCAGAACTTACCTCCAAGAGGCGCTATAATCTCCTGCCTCTCATTATTAATCTGGATATCCACTATGTCCTGCATTCACAGATGCAGGTCTAGAAATGCAATGTAAATTTATCCATTCTTTAGGAAAGCATAATTTATAGCTTGAATATTGTAAAAATGATTATACATGTTTCTATTTTGCATAATTCTAGAAAGACGTGAAGTTCCGTTTTCAGGTGTTTGCTTCTGTGCAAGATGCACAGGCCAGAGTCTCTTATGGTATTCGAAATAGGGAGATGTTAATGATGAGGACAGCCCTGCCTATTGTTCCCAAGCCTCCAGAGACTTCCAAGGCTTCCAGTCCTTACACGATTTTTGGGAGAATCCCATTATTTGTTTGTGGGAGAGGATTACATATGTTTGGTTTGCATTAATTGCAGAGCTTTGCCATTAGCATTACTCACATAGGACTCTTTCAGATAGATATTAATTTCCTTTTAAGGAAATTAAACTTTTGACATTCTCTGGAGGTCTAATTATTGACTTGCTCTTTCCTGACTCTCTACTCTGCCAGAGGTAGTTCTTTTGCCTTGTGGGCACTAAATCTTGACTTCTGAATTTTGACGAGGATTATTACCGGGTACTTGGTGTTTTAATAAGCATCTCATATATTGTGAAAATAAATCAGTCAGAGATTTTATTGACATTGTGCAAAAATCCCAATTTTTCAGTTTTTTAGGCAGTTGAAGTCACACAGATTATTTATTTATTTATTTATTTCTCTCTCTCTCCCCCAGCCCCCCATCTTTCTTTCTTATAAATGTAAAGGCAGAAAAGAAATAATTTAGAATATATGATAGACTGCCACTTTATAGACTCAGAAAAATGCAGAATGATTTCTGTTTATATTTTAAACTCAAACAAGATTTTAGTACCTAATGGTCATCACTATGTGAACAATTTAATCCCTTTTTCATAGAATTAAATTTGCCAGTGAATATTGGTGTCTCACCCCTGCATCCTTCCCTTTCTTCTTCCTTTGTCCCTTCATTTCTCCTTCCCTCGCTCCCTCTCTCCCATCCTCCCTCCCTTCCTTCCTTTTCAGTAACATGTCAGTCCTGGTATTAGTTCCCTCTACAGAGTTAACAGGGCAAAAAGCACTTTCATTAAGTTATTTTCTGAACCAAGGCAAGATGTTATTTGGACTCTATTTATACCATTTGCTGTTTGTGGAAATAATAAGATAAGGTATTTAATGAAAGGGATTGTGCAGCAGAAATGTGACAACTCTTATCCGTTACGTAGTTCAAGTATAAGTACACTACTACAAACTCTAAATTGTTAGACAGATGGTGGCTTTTGGGCTTCATTCAATAGAAAATAGCACGAATTGTCTAGCAATTCCTGGGTTTTACTACTCAATAGATTTAATTTTATTTCACCGTTAACCAATACTTATTTCTAAACAAGTAAGAATAACAAAATATAAATATGTTCTTTGACAAGGTCTTTTTAAATTAGAAAGGTTTTGGTTTTAGAAATGGCAGAGTTTAGAGAATTATCTGGCAGTCTCTCCATTTTGTAATAATCATCATACAGTATTATAAATGGAGTTTGCTTGCTGATATAAGTGTAAACTGGAATAATCATTTTGGAAAATAATTTGGAAATATATATTAAAGCCTGAAAAAATATATAGGCAATAATCAATATCTAGGACTCAGTTATAGGGAAATAACGCCAAATTTGTAACAACCTGTGTGTTTATAATTGTAAAATACATGAGTCTTTGGCAAGAGGTGTACAGTTAGAGTAACTATGCTCACATTACAACTATGTTAACAAGAGGCAACAAAATGGAAATGACAATGTAAGTGAAAAGTAGGATGAAAATTATTCTTTGATATAAATCAGTTCATGAAAAACAAGCTACAGCTTAAACTATTTGTGGAAGAAAATATTCAATATGCTAATAGTTGCTGTGATCTACATACTTTTTATCTTTTTTAATTTAAAAAGGTCAATTATTACTTTTACAATAAAAATCTGAAAAATAATAAGCTACATTCCTGACCAAAAACTAGACATCAAAGTAACCTAGGCCTAATGATTGCACAAATCATCTCTTACTTCTAGTATAATTAAAGATTATGCTCAAGGCAAAAGTGTTAATAGTGAAAGGACTAGAACCTTGGAGATTATATGTTCTAAATTTCCATTTGGCATGTAGATATGAGAGCATTAATAGTAATGAAGACTAACACCTTAGTCTTTTAATTCTCAGTTCAAAATCTTTTAAACCATAAAACATTTTATTGTTAAAAAAAAGGAAACTAGCCGGGCGACCTGGCGGGCGCCTGTAGTCCCAGCTACTCCGGAGGCTGAGGCAGGAGAATGGCGTGAACCCGGGAGTCGGAGCTTGCAGTGAGCTGAGATCCGGCCACTGCACTCCAGCCTGGGCGGCAGAGCGAGACTCCGTCTCAAAAAAAAAAAAAAAAAAAAAAAGTAAAAAAGTTTTTTTTTTGTTTTTTGTTTTTTTAAATGAATGTGAATTTATTGTGGACTTGATTGCTTAAAGAACTGTCAGTTTGCGCCCGGGTATACAGAAAGCCTGGTATGATGGGATTCTAGTCTACAGTGTCATGAATGTTACTTATTGAAAACAAATATGCTATATATAGTAATATGCCAGGAATAATAAAATATTATGCATATAATTACCAATATTTATGTGCTAATCTTTGACAATTAGTAGGGTTTGGGACAGGCGGTAAAATGAAGGACTAGTATCCCTATTTTGGAAGCTTGGATGGATGTCATCTTGTTTTCTAAATACATTTTCTTATAGCAAGTATAGGGATTCATTTATTCACTTATTTAACGCGTGCTTATCAATCACCTACTATGTGCCAGTTACTGTGCTTACTGCCAGGAAGTAATGGGAACCCAAACCACAAAAAACATTGATTTCTTTTCTGCTCTTGCCCCTGAGGTGAGCCATCACGTTGTGTACAGTAGTCCCCTCTGATTCTTGGGAATATATTTCAAAACCCCCAGGGGATGCCAGAAACCTCAGATAGTACCAAGCAATTGCCATCAATTGGAACACATTTCCATTTGTCTTTTACCTACAAATTTAATGTCTTTTTCATCTTAACTAAGCACCTATCATGCATTATGGCTGCAGCTTTTTGCAGTTTGAGGTACGACAGCACAACTAGCACAAATTTCATTTTTCTTCTTCACAATTCCATGGATAGAACATTTGTAGACCTTAGCAATCTCAGCATATGATTTTTTTTCCTTAAGTCGAGAACTTTCACCTTTTCACTTAAAGGAAGCACTCAACGGCTTCTCTTTGTCATACCTGAATTGCCAGCATCACTACTCTTGTGCTTTGTGGTCGCTATTAAGTAAAATAAGGGTGACTTGAAAAGAAGCACTGCCACATCCAAACAGTCAGTCTGATAATGGAGAAGGCTTCTGAGTGACTAATGGGCAGGCAGCATAGACAGCGTGGATCTGCTGGGACAAAAGGATAATTCATGTCCTAAGCAGCATGAGATTTCATCACACCACTCAAAATGGCACACAGTTTAAAACTTATGAATTATTTATTTCTTTCCACTTAATATTTTCAGAACTTGATTGATTGATGGTAATAAATCACAAAAGTGAAACTTCGTATAAGGGAGACTACTGTAAATATTGAGCATCCCTAAAATATTCGTTGGAAATGATCCCTAAGTCACTACTCCCTGGGGTCCTGATGCAGAAATTGAAACTGAGTGAAGAGAATGAAGTGGGTAAAGATGTTAAGTGTTCTGGGTATTAATTCAACTTAATGTAAGGTTAGGGAGGTAGGCACTACCTCTACTATGTATTATATGATTTTTTTATTGATGTCATCTCTTAAATCATTGTATCGTCTAAATTATCTGCACTATTGCTCTTATTTTAAAGATTTAATGCCACATGTTATCAATTTTTTGTTACCCTTTTTGAGTTGACTTTACCTAAATACCATGTTATGATGCATTATTAAGATAAGGACCAAATGTTTATTCCTTCCCAATGATAATGATTATCTTTTGAAATTTGAAATTTTTAAAAAATCTATTTTGGGGGCACAAGAGCAGATTTCTTTTTCTTTTCTTTTCTTTTTTTTTTGGAGACGAAGCCTTGCTCTTGTCCCCCAGGCTGGAGTGCGATGGCGTGATCTTGGCTCGCTGCAACCTCTGCCTCCCGGGTTCAAGCGATTCTCCTGCCTCAGCCTCCTGAGTAGCTGGGATTACAGGTGCCTGCCACCATGCCCAGCTAATTTTTTGTCCTTTTAGTAAAGGCGGGGTTTCACCATGTTGGCCAGGCTGGTCTCAAACTCCTGATGTCAGGTGATCCACCGACCTCGGCCTCCCAGAGTGCTGGGATTACAGGCATGAGCCACCATACCCGGCCAAGAGCAGATTTCTTTTTTTTTCTTGAGACAGAGTTTCGCTGTCGCCCAGGCTGGAGTGCAGTGGCCGGCTCTCAGCTCACTGCAAGCTCCGCCTCCCGGGTTTATGCCATTCTCCTGCCTCAGCCTCCCGAGTAGCTGGGACTACAGGCGCCCGCCACCTCGCCCGGCTAGTTTTTTTTTGTATTTTTTAGTAGAGACGGGGTTTCACCGTGTTAGCCAGGATGGTCTCGATCTCCTGACCTCGTGATCCACCCGTCTCGGCCTCCCAAAGTGCTGGGATTACAGGCTTGAGCCACCGCGCCCGGCAGAGCAGATTTCTTATATGCATATGTTGTGTAGTGGCATGAAGTCTGGGCTTTTAGTGTACCCATCAACCGAACAGTGAACATTGTATCCAATAGATAAGACAGGTTATCTTACTAGGAAAAAAAAGATTGAAAATGCAGAGTGGAACCTTAACCCTTAATGAAGCAGATTTTTTTTTTTTTTTGAAAACACAAACAAAAACAAAGCAGGCTCCATTATAAGGTGTGTTATTTTCTGAATGAAGCAGTCCCTGCTTTCTTCCTGTCTCCCACAGATAAGAGGATGCTCCTTGGGCTTTAAAAATTATTTTAAAATTTGTAATGCTTTAATCAATGTTTGCATAATTGAATTGATGTAAAGACTAAAAAATGAAGCTTTGGGAACTTTGTGAACAGGTTATGGGAAACACTCACATGTGATAGGAAGGTATATATATAATAGTTTACTTTACTTGAGATACTCTCTTCCTGTATTTGAATTGCCTTTTATGACCAGAATTCCTCCCTCAAATGTGTTGGTATGTAGGAATATATGTATACTCAAATTTTCATGTTTCTAAATAGTGGTGCTTCTAAGAAATTCTTGGCAGTAAGATTAAAGAGTGGAGGTACAAGAAATGTGGGCTAATAGACCTTAAGAAGATCGAGAGAAATGCCAAGCCCAGCTCCAGACACTTGTTGGGCCCATGAGAAGTATTTTTTTGTCAGCCCAATTTGAGAAACTCCCTTCTTGAAATCTGCCTCAGAACTGTCCACAACGACAAACGCTCCTGCGATCCAGAGGCCAAGGTTTAGCCTAATTGAATGTTAAGCAGCTGATAGCTTGAAACCAGAAAAACAATGTACATAATGGAAAACCTGATGAGCCCATCATTATAGTGGTCTCCTGTGGTGGCAATGATAATAATAATTTATTTAAAATAGCCAAGGTAGAGACAAAAGTCTTTGTGTATTCAAGCCAAACAACTGAGATGAATGGCACCCCCTAGACTAACTTCTGAGTAAACCATACTGTGATAACATAAAGCTCATCTGTGTCAGGAATATTGGGAGGTGCTGTTAGGCTGGAGGACCTGCATATATTCATATATTGTCCACAGCCTCCTTTTGGGGTCCAGTTGTCTAGAAGGGATGACTCTAGATGACATGTATGCAGGGTGGATTGTAAACCTCTTTTTTTTTTTTTTAATCTTTTGGTACCCAGTTTCCAAAGCCCCTCAAAATGACAAACATAAGTGATCTGATTATTATACCAGACACATATAAAAAGTTTCTATTTCCTTACAAAGTTTTTCTGGGTCTCAAATGTAATCACTGTTTTGTTTTTCTGTTGCTGTTTGTTTTTTTTAAAGAATCAGAACAAGAACTTCCCTTATTTTAAAATAAACTATTAGTCTCAAACTTTGGGCACATCACAATGTCCTGAATTAGACTGTATTTAATTCAAGACCAAAATTAAATTGATTTAAAATAGACAAACTCTGCTCTCTTAATAAATTTATTCTTTAAAATGATAAATTAGTGATAATCCTTAACATTAACTATTTTACTTTACCATTGTTTTCCTCAGCTACAGCATTTTCATAGTAATAAGATAATTTATTTTATATATTGGCTTGCCAAGTTTCCTCATCTCCCTTTTCCCTTTTTACCTTCAAGATATCCCTACGAGGATATTGAGAGATAGCATAATTACTCCAATTTTACAGATAAAACCCCGGATTAGAAAAGTTATTTGTTTTTTCATAAGACTTGAATCAGATACTTCACAAATAACCAGACTTGTAAGGTATTTACAGTACTCAATTTCCATGTCATTCTTGTGTAGCAATTTTAGTTTTTAAACTATATTAAAAATAATTTAGTTTATGTAAACTATTTAAATAACTGCTTTTTTTTTTTTTTTTTTTTTTAAACTGGTGGGCTTAAAAGAGACACATAGGTTACAGACAAAATTCCATTATAAAAATGTCACTGCAGAACAGCTCAATAAGAAAAGCTATTTCCTTGTCCGGGCAGACAGGCTATAGAAAGTGTCTGATCTAGCTGCAACGAATTCTGTGGGAAGAAAGCATCTCTAGATTAAGAAAAATATCAGTGTAACAATAACAATGTAGCTATTGAGTGCTACTCTCATTATAGGTAGAAAAAGGAGAACATAAGGTATGATTTTATTTTATTTTTTTTTATTTTTATTTTTTTGAGACGGAGTCTCGCTCTGTCGCCCAGGCTGGCGTGCTGTGGCCGGATCTCAGCTCACTGCAAGCTCCGCCTCCCGGGTTCCCGCCATTCTCCTGCCTCAGCCTCCCGAGCAGCTGGGACTACAGGCGCCGGCCACCTCGCCCGGCTAGTTTTTTGTATTTTTTAGTAGAGACGGGGTTTCACCGTGTTAGCCAGGATGGTCTGGATCTCCTGACCTCGTGATCTGCCCGTCTCGGCCTCCCAAAGTGCTGGGATTACAGGCTTGAGCCACCGCGCCCGGCCAAGGTATGATTTTTAAGAGATGTGTAGAGTAACAATTATTTATTGTTTCTATCTCAGAAATAACTACTAAATAGAACCTTTCTTTATTTCAAAATTGCCCAAACAAAGCTACATAAAGATTCTGAATATAGGACAGAACATTTTTCTGAAAGAAAAAGTGCGTGTGTAATAAGTTCCTCATTTCTTTAATGTGTTCTAAATACCTTAGATTAAAATATATTACAGACCAGGCCTTGACTTTAACTGTGCGCACTATAGGTGGAGAATACCATTTGCTTTTTGCAGGCTATGACTTATATAAACAGAATGAAAGCATGCTACATTTCCCCCATTGTGTTTAGGGCTGTTGGACCATGTGTCAATGGTCCACTTTTAGTTAACAGTTTTCTTTCCCTTTAAATTACTGTGTTGAAGATTTTCAGATAAAAATTGCCAGTATGATTATAATGATCAGAGCTGAGTTTGTGATAAGTCAAAATAATCACAGTGGTTCTCAACCCTCTCTGCCCATTATAATGACTTGAGGACCTCTAAAATATAATGATACTTGGATTCCAAAGATTCTAATTTGATTTTTTTGATTCTAATTTGATTTGTTTAATTTATTTGGGATGGGGCCTGGGCCTAGGAATTTTTCCAAGTTTCCAAAGGATCTACAATGTGCAACCAGAGTTACGAACCTCTAATCTAGTTTGTAGTCTTCAGACTTTGGTTACCTTTAGAGAATGGGAATTTATTTGTTTTTATTAATTTTTGTCTTTGTTTTTGTTTTTCCAACTTTTATTTTAGATAACACGTGCAGGTTTGTTATGTGGATATATTGCACTCAGGTGTGAGGATAGTACTCAATTGGTGAATTTTTCAACTCATGCTTCCCTCTCTCTACCCTCTAGTAGTCTGCAGTGTCTATTGTTCCTGTGTCTATGTCCATGAGTGGTCAATGTTTAGCTCTCACTTATAAGTGAGAACATGCAGTAGTTGATTTTCTTTGCCTATGCTGATTCACTTAGGATTATGGGCTCTGTCTCCATCCATGTTGCTACAAAGGACATGATGTTATTCTTTTTATATCTGTGACGTATTCCATGGTGTATATGTACCACATTGTCTTTATCCAATCCAGTGTTGATGGGCACCTAGGTTGACTCCATGTCTTTGCTATTGTGAATAGTGCAGCCATGAACATAAAAGTGCATGTGTCTTTTTGGTATACTGATGTATTTTCCTTTGGGTATGTACCCAGTAATGGGATTGCTGGGTCGAACGTTAGCTCTGTTTGAAGTTCTTTTAGAAATCTCCAAACTGCTTTACAGTGTCTGAACTAATCTATATTCCCACCAACAGCGCATAAGTGTTCAATGGGAATTTATTAAGAAAACATATGCTTAAACCCCGCCACCAAGCCTAATAAGTCAGAATCTATAGGGAGAGGACTTTAGTATCTGTATTTTTAAAAGCTTTTAAGAATCACTGACTTAATGGCAAGAGTAGAATGACATGATTTCACTAAACCTTAATTAGAATTAAATTTTGGCATGGAGCCATTCAGCTATATAAGGGAAATTATTTTCTCTGGGAATCTCCAGTAGATTCCTGCTAATCATTTGTGTGATCAAGTGTTGTATTTATTTATATCTCAGTTTTTGTCAGCTAATACATGAATATTTACTTATTATATACTTTTTCCATCACTTAACTTTTAAAATATTTCCATCACTTAATATTTAAATAGATAGTGACAGATTCCTTTAGATTCAGTTAGTTCTGACTCCATTGTCATGGTGATATGGTTCAGCCTTCTAAGTGATTTCAAGCTTTGCCCTTCTCTGAAAGCAATATGAGAATGTATTTTGATATAATTCTTTCTCTTTCAAAACCAAGTGTATTTCCAAATACTTGTTGGTTTTTCTTGGTTGACTCTTTTAATTTTTAATGATCTTGATGATACTAAAGCCATTTGCACCTTTATCGCTTATAATGTACAAGGCAAAATCATTCTTTTCTGGGAACTCAATCTGTTTCATTGCCTACCAACCTCTAATAGTCAAAACAGCACAGCACCAAAGGTAATTACAGCTCTTAGGTTGAGTGGGCTTCAGTAAGATTACTTAGATTGTAGTCATTCTTGAAATTACAGAAATAATTTATTGGTTCAAAATTTTGATAACTAAAAATAATCCATGGACCACAGTAGAGTAGCTCTTGGACAGTAGCAGATGTCTTGAGAAGGGGCAGGCTGAATGTTTTTCCCAAGTGAATCACTATTTCTCTTCATGACATTTTTCAGTCTTGATGGGTGCTTCTATAAAATGGCAGTAATAAAACATTTGATAAGTTCTTACATAATCCCTTCAAGAAAAAATATAGGTTATAATAACATTGATAAAATACAGAAGTTGAACCAAGTCTCTATAAAATATAATTATTTGTAAAAATAAAGCAATTATAATTCAAGACATCTAACATGATTTTGAAACACAAAGTGGAAATTTAATAAAAATAACACTAACATACTAAGAGAATTTCATTTTTTGTGACCCTTTAGAGTTTTTATTTCCATTATTTACAGTAGCCAACTATTTATAGTTACTGATGTCTTGTAGCCACTTCCATGATTGTATATAATCATACATTATGTTAATGGTTATATTATATTATTATTCGACTATATCCCATTGTTGAATTCTTATGTTATTTATAATAAAACATGACATTTTCAATTTTTACCACCCTTTTATTTCTAGGTGATATTTCCTTTTTAAAATTTTTAAGGTTTTAAAAATTTTTGTGGGTACACAGTCGGTGTATACATTTATGGGGCACATGAGATACTTTGATACAAGCATGCAATAAGCAATAATCACATCATGAAAAGTGAGGCGTCTATCCCCTCAAGCATTTATCCTTTGTGTTACAAACAATCCAAATATACTCTTTTAGTTCTTTTAAAATATACAATTAAATTATTTTTTGTACCCATTAACCATCCCCACTTCCCCCACCCCCACCCCCACCCCCATTACCCTCCCCAGCTGTTGGTAACCATTCTTCTGCTCTCTGTCTCCATGAGTTCAACTGTTCTGATTTTTAGCATCCGCAAATAAGTGAGCACTTGAAAAGTTTGTCTTTCTGTATATGACATTTCACTTAACATAATGACCTCCAGTTCCATCCAGGTTGTTGCAGATGACTGAATCTCATTCTTTTTTTTTATGGCGGCATAGTACTCCTTTTTGTATATGTACCACATTTTCTTTGTCCATTCATCTGTTGATTGACACTTAGGTTGCTTCCAAGTCTTGGCTATTGTGAACAGTACTGTAATAAACATGGGAGAGCAGATATCTCTTCAATATACGGATTTCCTGCAGTGGGGTTGCTGGATCATATGGTAACTCTATTTTTAGTTTTTTGAGGAACCTCCAAACTATTCTCTGTAGTGATTATACTAATTTACATTTCTGTCAACAGTGTATTAGGCTTTCCTTTTCCCCACATCCTTGCTAGCATTTGTCATTGCCTCTCTTTTGGATAAAAACCATTTAACCTGGGTAAGAGGATATCTCGTAGTTTCGATTTGCATTTCCCTGATGATCAATGATGTCACGCACCTTTTCATATGCCTGTTTGCCATTTGTATGTCTTCTTTTGAGAAATGTCTATTCAATTATTTTGCCCATTTTAAAATCAGATTATTAGATTTTTTTCCTATAGAGTTGTTTGAGCTCCTTGTGTATTCTGGTTATTAATCTCTTGTAAGGTGAGTAGTTTGCAAATATTTTCTCCCATCCTGTGGATCATCTCTTCACTTTGTTGATTATTTTTAACTTGATGTGATTCCATTTGGTTGCCTGTACTTGTGGGGCATTACTCAAGAAATTTTGTTCAGACCAATGTCCTGGAAAGTTTCTCTAATGTTTTCTTATAGTAGTTTTGTAGTATGAGGTCTGAGATTTAAGCCTTTAATCTACTTTGAATTGATTTTCATATATGGCGAGAGATAGGAGTCAAGTTTCATTCTTCTACATTCTTCTTCTATATTGATATCCAGCTTTCCCAGCAACATTTATTAAAGATTCTGTCATTTCTCTAATATATGTTCTTGGCAACTTTGTTGAAAATGAATTCACTGTAGGTGTATGAATTTGTTTTTGGGTTCTCTATTCTTTTTTTTTTGTTGTTGTTGTTGAGACAGAGTCTCGCTCTGTCGCCCAGACTGGAGTGCAGTGGCCGGATCTCAGCTCACTGCAAGCTCCGCCTCCCGGGTTCCCGCCATTCTCCTGGCTCAGCCTCCCGAGTAGCTGGGACTACAGGCGCCCGCCACCTCGCCCGGCTAGTTTTTTTTTTTGTATTTTTTTGTAGAGACGGGATTTCACCGTGTTAGCCAGGATGGTCTCGATCTCCTGACCTCGTGATCTGCCCGTCTGGGCCTCCCAAAGTGCTGGGATTACAGGCTTGAGCCACCCACCGCGCCCGGCCTGGTTCTCTATTCTTGATGATATTTCGAATCACATTCTGATTGGTTATAATATTCTGGTTATAGCAAACAATGTAATTCTATATTTTAACTATATTTTATGCATTTTATATTATAAGAATACTTATTGTGTGATTTTATAAAATTATAAAAGAATTTTTTAATAGAAACCAACATTGCAGGACATAAAAGTATTTTAATGACACTTTCAAATTTAGAAAAACTTAACTTTAACATATTTAAATAGGGCTATGTTTTCACATTGTTAAGTGTAGAACTTTAAAAAATCTAAATCTATAAACATCTTCAGTTATAATAACTTAACTATCTGCATCAATTAGGATTCAAAATACTTTAGGAAGAAACTATGACATGTTTCCTTCTCTTTGTGAACGTTTATACTATGAATCCAAATTACATTATAAATGTTTGATTAAATTGATATCTTCTAACCCTTGTAAAAGATTAGATCTCATAAAACATTAAAATATACTAAAATAATTTTTGTTTATGCGATTCGAGCATAACTTAATAGATATATTTTTCATTATAAAAGTAATTCATAACATTAGGAGAACATTTAGAAAATTATTTGAATTAATCATGGTAAATACTGTTAATGTTTTGTTTTTCTTTCCAGTTCTTTTCAAATGAATAAGAGTGTGTATGTATACACATACTTTTTAAAACCAAATTTATAATCATATATAAAAATTAATCTTTTAACTTAATTCTATAATAAGAGTTTCTTCACATTTGTAACTGTTCTCAGAAAATATTCCTTTATCAGTGTTTCTTATTTTTCCATTTTAAGTAATGTTATGGTGTACGTTTTTGTACCTAGAATAGATTTTTAGAGAATTAAAGATTTCTATATATAGATGTCACAACCATAATCATATGTAAGATTATGGATATAGAAAAGATATTCTATATAAGCCTTTTAAAAACCTATTAGGAGGTTGTTTTAAATGTTAAAAAAATCTTGATCCATGACATTTGATTGACAATGCATAAAATGCTGTAAAACCTTATTAAATATGGTATTACTCCTTCTGACCCTCTCTTTTCAGAATGGTCAAATCTCATTTTCAGCCTGAGTGAGCACTGTCAATAAATGTAAGAAAGCTTGATGAAGGCCTTGGGGGTAGCATGTCAAGCAAATTGCTGGTTCCTTTGGTATAAGAGTGATTTTGGGGTGTCCTTAAGACACATTAAGCAGTTCTGAGTAGTAGGAGAAAATATATTCTCTATAGAGAATTTAGAAATTTTTCTCAGTTGAGCCCTTGATGAAATAAGTCCTTATTAATTTTTAATCCTTAAATATGATGGTATTATACTGAGTTCCAAGTAAAGAAGTAAATGTAGTGTCATCTGCACCATTGGGGAGGGTGTGATTTGTGAGACTGTGTGTATGATCTTGGCTCCCCCTTGGCAGACATAAAGACTGGATTAGCTATTGTGCCTTCCTGGGGCTGGAAGCCAAAAGTCAAGATTAAACTAATCTAAATCTTTCCTTTTACAAGTGAGCAAAATGATGCTGAAGGAAGTTAAACTACTTTCCCAAGTTACATACTTGTGTGCCAGAGCTGAAACTTGCAGCGGCAGAGCCCAGCGTAATGACCTTTTCCCTCACCACCATTTAGTTTAGAGCTTCAGAAGTCTTTTTCCATTGTTTGATAATCAAAATAGTAACTTAAATGATAAAACCGGCCCATTATTAGCTGGCTTTTATCCTTTAAAAAAATCTGTGAAAGGGGTTACTGAAAGGATGTATACTTTTCCAAAGGTGTGAAAACAAAGTTATCAGAGGTGTAGCAAAAATTTGTAGTAAGTCAAAAGCGTTAAATGATTTAATGTCTTCTTTAAAAAAATCCTGTCAGATCCGTGTATTTTCAATGTTGTATCAGTTTTTATTTTAGCTGGATCCTTCATTTTTAGCTCTTTAATCACACTCAGACAGATCTTGAATGCAAAATCGTTAGTGTGGGTGGCAGAAACAGAGAGATAGCAGCTTGCTTATTTTAATATTTAATCATTTCCCCTCTCAGCTTGAGTTGAAAGGACAAAAAGCCTGTGAATATATCAAGGAAGATTGTGGAATCCATTTTCCCTCATAAACAAAAATCTCCTGATTGACCAATTTCATATACCATATAGACATCTTTTTTCCTGGTATTTGATAGTTGATTACTTCCACTAGTTGGTAAAATTAGATGATTTTTATGCTTTTTTCCCCAACCTCTCACCTTTTTTATTCCAGGGAGATTTGCCCAGTCATAGAATGTGTAACTTTCAGAAACATTGAACTTTTTTTCAATTGCTTATTCATTTGAATAATTTTCCTATGAACCATTAATTATTAGCAGGTTAGTATAATTCTTGAACTGAGATCTATATTACTTACTGCACAGGGTTCAAAGAGGTGGTGGTACTGCTGAATAATGTTCAGATGCATTGATCTTCTCAGCCACAGACTTTCTTTCAGATGTTGGGTCAGTCTGGCTGGGACATCTGTCACCTCCCCATGGTCAAGGCCCATCCAACCAGCTGGACGTGCCATTTCCCATCTCATCTCCTCTATGCCACACCCTTGGCTGAAGATGATGGCCTTCCCAGAGAAAAGAGCCAGTCTTTGGTTGAAGAATGAATTGTTCATGGAACCCTGGGCAGATTTTTTCTTCCAGTTGTCTCTGGTAAATTTATCCTGCCACCACAATTAAGAATAAAGGGGTGAGGATGTAGAGTTTTTGCAAAGGCACATTCCCTGTAGAATCATCGCTTTTTGTCTTTTTTTTCTCCTTCTCCCTTCTCTTTTCCTACATTGTGACTGCTGTTGCCCATAGCAACCACCATTATAACATTCACAGCAGCTTTTACTACAATGTGAGGGAATCCCAAATTAGAAGTTATTTGCCTTTTCTATATAGGGACACAATTCTTCATTATTTAATGAGCTTAGCATAGGGTTAAATCATTGAACAGTCTGTTCTGGAGAATTTCATATTTTTACATGCCCTATAGTTATTCATTTCTCTACTTATGCTGATTTTATTGATTGTTTATACCATTTTAATTTGGTAGTAGATCCCTAGAGAAACAAGGTCTTTTTGTGTCTTGGCCTCAGATACATCCCCAAAGTCTCAGTTCAGAATGACTCACTTCCTTACTAATAATTACACATCAGAATTATTTAGCTAGCCCTGTGTATAGTCCAGTAACTATGCTGAGGGCCTTGTATACGTTGTCTAATCCTCAACATAATTTTGCAAGGTAGGTATGATTACCAATATTCTACTGATGAGAACAGTGAGGCTCTAGGAGGTATTTTCCAAAGGCTTTATTTATAGTTAATAAATGATGGTATCTAAACCCTTCAGACCCCAGGCACTGGAGCTCTTTTTGAATCCACACTAACTCTGTTAATGGGAATTACTTGCAGTTCCACTTAGTTTTAAAGCCCATAGATGTTCCTTGAGCACTCTTTTTCCTGGATTTGCAACATCTTGTTTCTCTTGAGGAAGAGTCTGCTGTTTGCTGACTACCTATCTATAGGCATTCATTTAGGTTGGCCTAGTCCCCAATTTTCCCTTACTTCCAAATTTCTCTCTTTAATTCTTATCTTCCACCTTCCTCTCTGATTTATGCCATTGATTTTACCCCAGACTTTAATGTTGACACCTTATGCTGTTTCTACAAGTTCAGACTCTCCAGGGAAGGCTTAAAGAAAATGAAGACTAGGAAGGAAAAGAGTGGAAAGGGGAGAAAAAGGAGTAAGGTGTTCTGAGCTTGAGACCAATGCTCTGAAGCAGTAGAATAGGAATTGGTTAGCATGGAGGAGAAAAACTCCAACAAACTGTATCTAGCCAGTTTTTCAAAATATTTTAGGACATCTTGTTTATAGAATATTCATTCTTACATCTAACCCAGATTTGCGCTGTAGAGTGAGCCAGTATCTTCTTGTTCTGTCCATGGTAGATATGGATAACAGTTATTTGGCAATCTCCTTTTTTTTTTTTTTTTTTTGAGACGGAGTCTGGCTCTGTCGCCCAGGCTGGAGTGCAGTGGCCGGATCTCAGCTCACTGCAAGCTCTGCCTCCTGAGCTTACGCCATTCTCCTGCCTCAGCCTCCCGAGTAGCTGGGACTACAGGCGCCCGCCACCTCGCCCAGCTAGTTTTTTGTATTTTTTTAGTAGAGACGGGGTTTCACCGTGTTAGCCAGGATGGTCTCGATCTCCTGACCTCGTGATCCGCCCGTCTCGGCCTCCCAAAGTGCTGGGATTACAGGCTTGAGCCACCGCGCCCGGCCGGCAATCTCCTTTTATATTTGATAATATGTATTATATTTTTTCATATGTAAGCTGAGCTCTGTAGGAGTACTTTATTCTCACTAGTGATAAGTATGAGAAGACTAATATCTAATTCCAAACAGTTTTTGATGCAAGCCCCTGTCATACTGTTTTATGTAACAATACAGTTAATCTATAGACATATAATTTTTTTTTTTCTTGAGATGGAGTCTCACTCTGTTGTCCAGGCTGGAGTGCAATGGCACTATCTCGGCTCACTGCAATCTCCACCTCCCAGGTTGAAGCAATTCTCCTATCTCAGCCTCCCAAGTAGCTGGGATTACAGGCACCTGCCACCACACCTGCCACCACACCAGTATTTTTAGGAGAGATGGGGTTTCACCATGTTGGCCAGGCTGATCTTGAACTCTGCCTGCCTCAGCCTCCCAGTGTGCTGGGATTACAGGCATGAGCTACCATGCCTGGCAAGACATATAAATTTAAGAGTAACGTATTTGTTTGGTGCTGTCACATACATGCTCATATATGTAATCTCATTTTAATTAATTAATTTTTTTGAGATGGAATCTCATTCCATCACCCAGGCTGCAGTGCAGTGGTGCAATCTTGGCTCACTGCAACCTCCACCTCCCGGGTTCAAGCAATTCTCCTGCTTCAGCCTCCCAAGTAGCTGGGATTACAGGTATGCACTGCCATGCCCGGCTAATTTTTGTATTTTTTAGTAGAGACGGGGTTTCATCATATTGGCCAAGTTCATCTCGAGCTCCCGACCTTGTGATCTGCCCACTTCTTTTAACTTATTTCTACATGAGTTTATTCTGCAAATGTTTCAGGGCAGCTTATAACTATATATACACATATATATCTATCTATATTTAATGGTGGGGAGAGTGGGTAGATTTTGGTCAAAGGTACAAAATTTCAGTTAGAATGAAGAAGTTCAAGGGATCTAGAACTTGTAGAATATGATGATTATAGCTAATAACAATATATTGTATCCTTGAAAATCAGGAAAATAGATTTTAAGTGTGCCACTAAAAAATGATAAGTATGTGTGGTAATGCATATGTTAATTAGCTTGATTTAGCTATTCCACAATGCATAATATTTCAAAACATGATGTTGCACATCATAAATATATACAATTTTTATTCATCAGTTAAAAATTAATTTAAAATACAGATACAAGGGGAAAATATAAATGGGAAATAAAAATCATGATTACATAAGATATCTTAAAGTATACTTTTAAAAAGGGAAAAATCTGACTCATGAAAATTTAAAATGAACACATGTCACAGATTTTATTTATTAATTGATGAGGGAACCATCAAAATGTTAAAAACTGGTCCACAGAGCACTTGATTTGTATTAGATTTATTGCAATTTATTATTGCTGAATTAGATATAAAATTGGTTAATGCCCAACAGAGCCATAAAGCATACCTTAGGTTCCACCAGACAGACTTTATTTGCATTTCTATTGCACAAAATCTACAAGGTAACCTCTGTCCCAACTGAGTTGTAAACAGCCACTAAGTAGAAAGTCAAGCCCAGCAGTACACTAAAAGTATACCTAGTAATCTCATTTGCCTATTTCCAAGATTCAGATAATTTTTCTGAGAAATAATACAAACTTAGTGTGAGGAACCAAGACCAATGTGGAAAATAGAACATAAGTACGTAGGCTATAAGGGCATATTGTATTTGCTATTTGAAAAGTGTTTTGAATTTTCTGGCAGCCAAACTGAAAAAAATATATAAAAGGCTAGAAGACTTTATGGTTGGAAAGAAGAAATACATCGGTTCCTTCAGGGAAAGAGCAATTTTTTTCTTTTAAGAAAAAGACAAGTTTATCTTGAGGAGCTTCATATTAGGGGCGGAGGGACAGGGGCTTGGAATTAAACACGCCATGGTCCTCAGAAACAACCTTCTGGCTGATGCAGTAACAGATGTTACAGGGTGATTTTCTCAGTGTTCCCTATGATGAAAGACTCGGACATAACCTTAAAATCCACCCAGGGAAAATGATTCCAGTGGAGCAATGGTGGAGTGAGAAAAAAGTGAGCACAAGATAATTATCTGACTTTAAGATGCACCTACTTGAACGATCTCCGGCAATTATTCATTATCAAAGAGATTTACAAGAATCACTCAAGGATTGCTGGGCCCCTTTTACTATTCTGTCAAGGGTAGTGTTAAGGGAGGAGGAGTGATCTTGCCAGGACAAGAAGAATAAATTGATATTTAAAATGTATGTAGCATAGTGCTTGGTATAAAGTCAGTGTCCAATAGACTGTAGATGCTATTGTGATCACTGTAATTATTATTACTTTTTATTTTACTTTAATTTCCAGGATACATGTGCAAAACGTGCAGGTTTGTTACATAGATCTACATGTGCCATAGTGGTTTGCAACACTTATCAACCCATCACCTAGGTTTTAAGCCCTGCATGCATTAGGTATTTGTCCTAATGCTCTCCCTCCCTTTGCCCCTCACCCCTTGACAGGCCCCGGTGTGTGATGTTCCCTTCCCTGTGTCCACGTGATCACTGTAATTATTACTATTATTATATAAAATTTTCTATGCTTCTTAGACATCTAAGTTTGGATGTCAGGTAGACTGAAGTTTAGAGGAGAGCCTGGGCCTGGTGATAAGTGTTTGGGAGTTGTCAGTGTACAAATGTTATGTTAAGCTGCGGGAGGGCCTGGGTGAGAAGGGTTAAGAGGTGGTCACATACATAGGACAGTACAATTAGCAAATATGGGGTGTGATAGTAATCTAATACCCTTCCACAAATATAATTTCCCCAGTAAGACTTTTCCCAGAAAAAGAAGTCATTATTTGAAAAAGACACACACACACACATGTTGATAGCAGCACAATTCGCAATTGCAAAGATATGGAACCAACTTAAGCGTCCATCGAACAATGAGTGGTCATACTACTCAGCCATAAAAATAAACGAAACAATATCTTTTGCAGCAACTTGGATGGAGCTGGAGGCCATTATTCTAAGAGAAGCAATTCAGGAATGGAAAACCAAATAGTGTATATTCTCACTTATGAATGAGAGCTAAGCTATGAGGATGCAAAGGCCTAAGAGTGACATAATGGGCTTTAGGGGCTTGAGGGTTAAGGCTGGCAGGGGAGCAAGGGATAAAAGACTGCATATTGGGAACAGTGTACACTGCTCAGGTGATAGGTGCTTTAAAATCTCAGAAATCACCACTAAAGAACTTACCTGTGTAACCAAAAACCACCTGTACTCCAAAAACTATTGAAATAAAAGAAATCATTTGCATCGTTAAAAAAAAAAAAAAAAAAGACTTTTTCCAGGGAACGTAACCTCAGCCTCAGAGATTGAAATACATGTCTTTCATAATTTTATTTTGAAAATTAAGAAGATGCAGTTTGATTTTCACAAAACTCTAGCAAATAGGCGTGGCAGGGCATTTTTATCACTCTTTATAGTTGGCAAATTAAGATATACTACGATATAAAAGCAAAGTGATATGCTCAAGATGTACACGTATGTAGCAAATGGCAGAGTTAAGTCTTTGACTGCAGAGCTTCTGATTAGTTCAACGCTGTTCCATTTTCTCTTTCCATCCTGCTGTCTGTTCTCTCTTTACTGAGTTTAGTTGTGTTGCTTTTGATAAAGAATCCAAATGGACATGATCATAGAGAGCTGGTAAGTATTTTCTCAGATGCTATCCTCTGGCTTTCTATGCAAACTTAATAAGCACGTTCCTTGTGTTGTAATTTAGGATAGTGACTAAAATGTTAAATAATGCAGATGCAAGGCCACTTCTAGCTATTGTTTCTTCAGTCCAAATGGTCATACTTTGGGCGATGGGTTGTGTAAAGTAGTTGGTTCTCCATTAAGGAACTGAATTAAAACCTGAAACTTATTTCTTATGGGCCACTGCACTGTTGTTAGGGGTTAGTCACAGTCCATTTGACTGGATAGATGGCTGAAAGTAAGAAATGTTTTATTACAATACAAGAAAACCCCAAACTGCTCATTCTACAAGCTATCACCTTAAAAAACAAGTCATTAAAAGGCATAATAATTAAAGCAGTGGTGTACACTGACCTTGTCACTTGATTCTCTGAAACACATAAATTGTTTGCAGCATCAGTCAGCTTTTGATTTGTAGTGTCTTTGAAAAACAATTTAAATTATGTATTGGAAAGAGGCCAGGAGACCCATCTGCTGGGAGTTTGTCTTTCTAAATTGGGTGCAGTGGGTAGTGCTGAGGGGAAATGACACACCTCTCTTATGAATATTTTCATGAACCTTCTCAGTCTCTAGAGAATCCACCCATGCACTGTTAAATTGTGTCATTTGTGGGAACACAATGACAAGGGCCTAAATTGGAAAGCAATACAGATTTAGCAAGAAAATGTTTTCCATTAAAAGGAGACCCTGCTAATTTTCTGTGTCTAATGTAAAGAATGAGAGGGATTGAATAAACTACAGCATCAAATCCTAACCCAAAAGGCCTACTTTCTTTTGTTACTAAATTAACATACTACCTGGTATTCCACTTAAATAATCACACATCAAAAAACGGAATTGTAAGATCTCTGTGAAGAGAGGAAAAATGAAGTAAAAGGAAGGAAGAGATGATATAGTTGAACTTGGACCACAGCTGCTGCTTCTTCCATCTCCTCACTGGAAATCAACAATCTCAGTAGCATTCAGAATTTATTAAGTGCTTTCTATATATCAGGAAGTGCAAATGGATTATCTCCTTTATCATCAGGAAAATTTCATTATTTCACTTTGTAGGAAAAGGCAATGAAGTTTAGAAAGATTAACAAATTGGTCTAAATTTCCCTAGCTAGTTTTCTATAGAGAACTTGCATTCTTCATAGAAATGTCTTCTCTGTTTTTTTTTTCTCTCTCCTCATTTAGCTCCTATTTTTGCCCTGGTAAAAGTATAGAAAAAGAAAAAAAGAAGTGAACACAGGTGTGGCCTATGCCTGCTGGAAAGTAGGAAAGAAGGATTATCGAAAGAAGGGAGAAAATGACATAGAAAGGAATTTTTCAGGTTATCTAAATTGATGCTTTCATTTTCAAATGGGTTAACTATAGTTTCGAGATAACAAAGTAAAACATTTGGTGAAAAATAAATCTGTATTAGAACTATTACCCACTGTCAGCCCAATACCTTTCACATATCACGTTGCTTTTCATCAAGTCTGGAAAATGCCCATTTTTCCCTTTTGAGAAAAATCTGTTGGCACTTACCTGTCTGACGTCATCTTTTGCTAAAGAAATCGACTGCTTAGGAAATTCCATTTAGCTACCTATATGAGTGTGTTCTATTGATGTTTATGTTCACTTATCAGGAATCATAACTTCCTAAGTTCATGGTGATTATTTCAACAATTTTATTTATTTTTTGCTAGAGTGAATTTGAAGATGCCAATTGTTCCTTCAAATAAAAAAAATCTCTTCAGTACTTGCAGTTTATCAAGTATAGTTGAGGTATATATGAAAGGTTACTTGAAAGAAAAAACAAATTGGATCCTAAAAAACATTTTGGAGAATATTATATACAACTTTAAATAATTTTCACTGTTTGATGTATTCAATTTTACAGAAAAATGGGTTTAATTAAACTGAAGGAAATAAATAGAAAGGAGAGGGCTGGCTGACAGTTTTATCCAATGTGACCTAGGAATTGAAAGCAAATACCATCAACCACTCTAATTTTTATTTCTTCTGTAAATAATATACAGCAGGACTGGAAGCAAGTAATCTCCTTGCAGTCCTCCATTCCCTTCCTTTTTTGCACAAATGCTTCCCTTTAATTTTGACAATAATCAGGTAACAGATGTCCGAGGCAGTTCCTCTGTATTATGATGATCAGATATATCATTTAAAATATCAGATTATTAGATTAGAGCTCCAGTTCATTCCTTTTTAGGGAATTCTTTAAAAGTGATAGATGGGTACCGTCTATGGGTACGTTTGGATATGACCTATCTGTGTCTGGTTTTAGTTAATGTTTAATTTGTTGTTATTCAGAAAGCCTCAGCTGCATAAGTAGTTGCTCCTATCTTATATTTAATTGGTATTTTTTTTCAATTTGAAAATTGAATATGCTCACACATGCTCTGACATTTTTTTCATTTTATGTCATTTTTTTTTCCCTGCAATCCACAAATTCTCTGCATCTTCCTTTTGTGAGTGTGCTGGTGTGAAACAGCTTCAGTGACAAAGCAGCTTAGGAATTAGAAGAGTTTATCATACATTAGCCCTAGGTATTACTGGCTGTAGAATTTTCTTTTTTTTTAAGACAAAGTCTCACTCTGTCGCCCAGGCTGGAGTGCAGAGGCACAATCCTGGCTCACTGCAACCTCCATCTCCCAGGTTCAAGCGATTTTCCTGCCTCAGCCTCCTGAGTAGCTGGGATTACAGGCACACACCACCACGCCAGGCTAATTTTTGTCTTTTTAGTAGAGACGGGGTTTCACTATGTTGGTCAGGCTGGTCTTGAACTCCTGATCTCAGGTGATCCTCCCGCCTTGGCCTCAGAGTGCTGGGATTACCAGCGTGAGCCACGGCACCCAGCCTGGTTGTGGAATTTTGAGCAAACTACTTCTCTGAGAGGCACATTCCTCATCTGCAATATGGGAATAATCATAGGGTTGTTTCATTCAGTAGTGAATGAGAACTGCTTAATTAATTTTAAAATGAAATGTAAACTGATAGTAGAAATGTAAGGTGGTATTCATGCTGTATTTGCTTCTTCTTTTTTTTTCTTTTTCCTAAAGACATCCATTCCAAACCAGAGAGGCTTGCATTTTTTTTTTTCCTTTAGGAGAGCTCCCAAAACATTACCGCTTAGTGCTGACTACTTTGTGACCCTGCTCTACTTTGAATCTACCTTCACAATTAAGTCTACCCTTAGATTCTTTACTCACAATGCAGAAATGTATTTAAGTACATGTTTATATCCTCCTTGGACTCGTTTCCTTGAAAGCAGGTAGAAAGGGTGATCTCACTTATCTTTGCATCCCTAGCATCTAGCGCTGGGATTTGTCAGTTGTAAGTTCTTGTAAGTCTCTGTTGAACCAGATTTAATTCAGAAGACTAGAAAGCAGGAATTCTTTGTTCCACTCTTTCATTTGGTTTTCTTTTCTTAAACGAAGTGGCGGTTTGCCTTTCTAAAAGAATGGTTTATACTGGGTCACATGTTTACTGATTTTTATGAAAAGAGCAAATGGTAGGAATTAAATTGTATTCATGTAACTTTCTTTTATCTTTACTGTAATCTTAAAAAAAGAAGGAGTTGATGTCAAATTGCTTGGCTGTTTTCTGTGTGGAAAAAATTACTTTTCAGTTATTTATTATGAATTACCTTTCTTCTTCAGAGAATATGGTTGAAATTAACAATATCAAGGTGCATCTTATTCCAACAGGGTGCAAACTAATTAGAAAGTACTTTGGGAAATTCAATTTTAGGAAATGTTTTATGTTAATTTTAAGCTAATGTCCACCTTTACTCATTATTATTAACATAATGTTTTATAATATTTATAAAATATTATTAACATAATATTTTATGTTAATATCAACCTTTACTCAGTTCTTCTTTAAACATTTAATAAGCATGAATAAATGAATTTAAAATATTTATTTATTTATTTTTTAACTTTAAGTTCTGGGATACATGTGCTGAACATGCAGGTTTGTTACATAGGTATACATGTGCCATGGTGGTTTGCTGCACCCATCAACCTGGGTTGATTCACATGCATTAGGTATTTTTCCTAATGCTTTCCCTTCCCTTTCCCTCCACCTGCTACAGACCCCGGTATGTGATGTTGCCCTCTCTGTGTCCATGTGTTCTCATTGTTCAACTCCCACTTATGAGTGAGAATATGCAGTGTTTGTTTTTCTGTTCCTGTGTTAGTTTGCTGAGGATGATGGTTTCCAGCTTCATCCATGTCCCTGGAATGAATGAATTTTTAAATAAGATTCAGGGAAAAAATAATTATTAGTCTTTTTAAAAGTTTGTTTTCTGGGCTGGGTGCGGTGGCTCATGCTTGTAATCCCAGCACTTTGGGTGGCTGAGGTGGGTGGATCACCTGAGGTCAAGAGTTTGAGACCAGCCTGGCCAACATGGCGAAACCCCATCTCTACTAAAACACAAAAAATTAGCTGGGTGTGGTGGTGGGCACCTGTAATCCCAGCTACTTGGGAGGTTGAGGCAGGAGAATAGCTTGAACCTGGGAGGCAGAGGTTGCAGTGAGCTGAGATTTCACCATTGTACTCCAGCCTGGATGACAGAGCAAGACTCTGTTTAAAAAAAAAAAAAGTTTGTTTTCCGTTGGTTTCATTTAAAAATTTCTCTTCCTAGGAATTCTCAATGTAATTTTGTTCCACTTTTTTGTATCATGGTAACATACACTTAACATAAAACTTCCCATTTTAATTATTTTTAAGTGTACAGTGGATTAAGTATATTCACATTGTTTTGCAACCATCACAATCTAGAATTTTTTCATTTTCCCAAACTGAAACTCTGTACACATTAAATACTAAAACCCAGTGTCCCGCTTTTCTTAGCACCTGGAAACCAACATTCTCCTTTCCAACTCTCTGAACTGGGTTATTCTAGGTACATCAGGTAAGCAGAGTCATAGTATTTGTCCTTTTGTGCCTGCCTTATTTCACTTAGTATAATGTCTTCAAGGTTCATCCACATTGTGGTATGTATCAGAATATCCTTCCTTTTTAAGGTTGAATAATATTCTACTGTATTTCTGTGCCACATTTATCCGTTTACCTCTCAGTGAGCATTTGGGTTGTTTCCATACCATTAAAGAATTTCCCAGTGACTTAATGCTTCTAAGCCTATAATTTTACCAATTTGAAAATGCCTCAACAATTAGGAATTTGGCATAGTCATTTGACCTTTTTACTCTAAAGAGACCATAGAGTGAGCTCAGGGTACTGATACTGGAGCCAACTGTGTGGGCTCATATCTTGACTCTGTAGATCACTAACATGTGACCTTGAGTAGGTTATTTGGCCCTCAGGGACCAGGTATTCATATTTTATAATAGAAATAATAATAGCATAACAATGTCACAGGATCCTTTGGGTGTTGCTTTTCCAGCTGGAAACCTCTGTGGCCATTGGCACCTTTGCCTGAGTTTTGCTCAGGCCTGCTAGGCTCGTTCTGCCCACTTGGCCCAGCAGGCTGTGCTTGGCTCGTGCTACCAGCCCAGATCCTACGCCTGCCAAGGGCGAGCCAGGTACAGAGTGGCCAGGGGCCTGTGAGTGAGTGTGGGGTCCGACCACTCTGCACAGTCAGGTGTGCTGGCTGCAGCAAGGCAGGCAGCTCCAAGTGCTGGTACAGGTGTCAGCTCCATATGAGGCTGTGGCTGGACCAGTTGTACCACAAGCAGCTTCCATGGGGGTACCTGGGAACATGGTTGTGCCTGGAAGCTTGGAGATGCCAGGAACCACAGAGCCCCAAAGAGTGTGTCACAGCCCTTGCTCAGAGAGCCCCTAAGGGCTCCCCAAAGGGCTGCAGTTCTTTTCTCCTCATCACCTGCAACCTGGTGAGCAGGGGTCATGTTTCAGCCCTGTTTGTCTTACAGCTCTTTAGGCTTGCCAAATGGCGGGTCCCAAATTCTTGGCAGGTCCCAAATTCTTGTCCCACGTCTAGGAAGAATGAGGTACATGGACAACTGGAGGGTGAGGAAGGCAGAGCTTCACTGGGCGACAGAACAGCTCTCAGGAGACCTGAAATGGGTAGCTGCTTTCCGCAGGCAGATTGTCCCGACAAGTCTAGGCCATCCAAGTGGGTAGCTTCCTCTTGCAGCTGATAGTCCTAACGTCTGTGTGAGTCTGGCTAAGTCTGGCTGTTTTTATGGGCTCAGAAGGGAGGAAGTGCATGTTGATTGGTCCATGGGTAGCCATGGGCTGGCTTGGAAAAAGCACCGTAAGTTCTCACTTTCCCAGGCAGATTTTGTCTGGAACTGGCGGCCTGGCCCCAGGCTTTAGGCCCTCCCTGGTTTGAAGGTGAGATTTCTCCGGAAACCCTCCCCTTTCCGTCCAGTCTCTCTCCTCACATCAACATGTAGCACACGCACCCAGGCTGTTTGTGCTAAGGGTCACCCGCAAGCCCAGGCAGAGCTGCCCTTAGCCACTTCCCCGGGCCTCCTTCCACACTCGTCAGCGCCCAAAGTCCAAAGGGGGCTGAGGCAGCAGGGAGCTGGGATGTCATTCCTGCCCCGAGCACGGGCACACCTGGCTGTGTTGCCACAGCACCTGGGCTTGGCCACAACTTTGCTCCACACCGGAGGGGGCGCCGAGAATGGGGATAGGCCAGGGAGTGGGAACAGGCACTTCTGAGCCTGCCCGTGGAGGGGCTTACCGGGCCTCTGAGAGTGCAGGAATGCCTGGGTTTGGAGCTGTGATTGGGTGGCTGTAGCTGCGACTGAGAGTGCGGACTCCTGCCGCAAACTCGGTAGGGGGGGGTGGGACTCCCGCCTGTTCCGGGCTCCCTCGGGCCCTATGGAGTGTGCAACCCTGGCCACACCTCCCCGGCTGCAGCCAGTGTTTTCACAGCGGCCACTCTGGATGGGCTGTGGCTGTGAATAGCAAATGAAGAAGGACATTTAGTTCTGCTTTTCAAAAACATATCGCAAATGAGAGCCCTTCTTAACTATGTCACCTCAATTCATTTAAACATATATGGACTGAATGCTCTAATGAAAATATTGTGTAAGTGCTCTAGCAAATGCTAACGGGACTGTATAGTCTTTTTCTTTGGGGTGCTCAGGGCAGAATGTATTTCTGTTATTAGAGCTGATTATAAAGTACGATTTTTAAATTGTGAAATTTTTAATTGAGAGAGATCATTTCAGAATTTAGGAAATTGGGAAAGATTTCAATGATAATGGTAATGCCTTTGTGCCAGCAGCAAGCGTGTCTTTCATTTAATTCTTATGAAAAATATGTGTAGCAAATTGGAAGCTTATTATTAGCTGCTTAACAACACATGAGGGCAGTAAGGGTTAGAGAGGTTGCCCAAAGAGCTTACAGCTGATAAGAGGTAGAGTTGAGTTATAAACGAAGATCTGCCTGATTACACGGCTTGTATACACTTGTGTTCACCATTTTACTACATCGTGCCTCAGGCTGAAAGTGTAGCTATTTGAGATGGATCTGAAAGGAGATGTAAGGAAGAGTGTGGAGGAAGAACGTTTCAGGTAAGTGGCAGAGCTGTGCTCAAGTGAAGTGCATGCTCAAGACTTCACTGGCATATGATTAAGGCAAGGATGAGTTGGACAAGTAATTTGGATATGAAATTGCAGAGTAGAAATCCTAGGCAGAATGCCAGTTGGTGTTTGAATTAGTAGGCAATGGCAAGATATCAGAGATTTATGTACAGAAATGTCACAGTTGCCTTCATGAAAACTAACCAGCGGAAATACAGAGGATGAAGAGGAGTAGGAGAGAAGCAGATTGAGAACAGTTAAGAGGCTGTTTAAAGAGTTTTATAGGAGAAGGTCTGGATTAGGGCGATAACCTGGAATGAAAGAAACCTTGCAGAGGTGGAACCATGGGATTTAGTACCTTCATGGATGAGAAATAAAGGAAAGAATGACAGACTAAAGTTTCAGGTGAGAGGACTAGTAGGGTGATGGTTCTTTTAATAGGAGTAATAAAATCAGAAGGAGGAACTGGCTTGACAAAAAGGTAGTGAATTCTGTTCTGGTAGTGGAGTATTGCAGTTAATCTTTTCGCTGGTATACCTAAGGAAGAAGCATAGGAAGATACCAACTTTAGTGGAAAAGAAAAAAGATGCTGCAATATTTGAAGGCCTAAAGAAAGGAAGTTTGGGCTAGAGATAGGAAGTTGGAATTTAAAGTAATGCTTCTTTCTTTAAAACAAATCCAAAAATTCCAAGGTTATGTGGGAGCCAGATTTTGTGACCCTAACGGTATTAATTCAACGGTCGTGAGATACAACTTCCTGGGTGTGGGGATATGAAGGGGTTTCTGTCCCTTTCAATAGTAGTCCCTATCAACATGATGTTTACAGAAGCAGTGAAACTTTCATTTTGAAACAGAGAACAGCAGTGACCCTTCCCTTAATTCTTTCTAGTTCAACTGAGACAAGGTTTAAGTGTTTAAAAAAAGCTTCAGCAAAGTCAGCATTTCTCAGTGTGTTCTGCAAAACATAGATTTTTGGTCTGTGAATAAAAAAAGAGTTGGAAATGCTGGAGTTAAAAGAAAGAAACAATTTTTTAAATTATGAAAATCTTGTTTTAGTTCACTTTATTTTTTAAAATAAACCATTTTATGGTTTTTTATGGCTGTAGTTAGAGGTGAGTAATCTCCAGCATTAAATTTTGAGACATGTTTATCATCTTTGACTAATGCTGAAAAGTCAGATTATTCTGTAGAATTATCAATACAAAGTAATCAAAAAGGCAGAGTAATCTAATCTGTATGAAGAATATGAATTTAGCCAATTCTAAAAATCTGCTAGGTAGCATAAGCAGATAATTGTTCTCAACGAATGCAGCTTTCTAATTTTAAAAACACGTAGTTATTGCTGTGTTCTTGAAAAATAGAATTGAGTTGGTACAAGAAATTTAAAACAATTCTCAAAGTTATTTGGTAAAATATCTTAAGCTAAGGGGGAACTTATAGTGCCTATGTCATAAAGGAAAAGTTGAAGAGCACTGACAAGAGACCTTCGAAGATTCAGAGAGGATAGAGGGCACTGCGGGTGTGATCTGTGACCCTTATGTGACCAATCAATCCCTGTTGGAAGCCGTGCCCTGTAGATAGGAAAAAATGACATTAAAACTAGTCAAAGTCAAAACTATACTACTAAGAACATACTGTTTACACCTTTCAGTTAAGCAATTCTAAAAAATCTCATAATTTAGTATACATTTTGTGGCTCCTCGTGGTGGTTCAAGAAAAAAGGAGAGATGAAAAAGCTGTTTTGCAATCTGTGCAGTAGAATTCATTCTTTCAACCCTTGTTATTGGTTACAGAACTGTTTTATGCTCTGTTTGAAGAATGCAACAATACACACCATGGCAACCAGTGCATCTGATGCATACTGCATTTTAGCCACCCCAACAAGACTAATAATATAATAGTAACTATTTTTTATTTCTCTCATTAACTCTCAGCAGTATTTTTAGCCATCTTTGAAGACAAAATTCTCTTTTATTATCCTGAAGAAAAACTGTCATGCTGAATTTTAAAATAACGTGAATTTCTGAATATAATGGGTAAATTTCCTCACATCGTTACATATTTCATTGCCTTCAGCATATTAGATTCTTTCTTATTTTCTAATTCGTATGTATGTTATAAAATAATTATTTAGGTAGTAACAAAAATAAATATGCTCCATTAGCATTTGGGTTCATTAAATCTCTGTTTATCTGAAGTGCATAGACTTCTAACATTATTGGGTTAAAAAAAAAAAAAAAAAAAAGAGGCCAGGCGTGGTGGCTCACGCCTGTAATCCCAGCACTTTGGGAGGCCGAGGTGGGCGGATCACCTGAGGTTGGGAGATCGAGACTAGCCTGACCAACATGGAGAAACCCCATCTCTACTAAAAAAAATACAAAATTAGCTGGGTGTGGTGGCGCATGCCTGTAATTCTAGCTACTGGAATTACAGGCATGAGGCAGGAGAATTGCTTGAACCTGGGAGGCAGAGGTTGCGGTGAGCTGAGATTGCACCATTGCACGCCAGCCAGGACAACAAGAGTGAAACTCCGTCTCAGAAAGAAAAAAAAAAAAATGCGTGAGACAAAAAGAATTGAACTCCTTTTATAAGATTTATCTCTTCCTGTTTTCTCTTTCTCCATAGCTTGATGAATAAAAAAAAGGCTGGGTGAGATGGAGCTGAGGTTTAGGAGAGTGGACAGCTGTCTTTCCCTTTTCCTTCTCTTCATTGCACTTACATGATTCGGTAGAAACTTCAGGAATTTTAGATACTTTGGGGTTATTATTCAGCAACTAAATATTTTACTGTTAAATGTACGAATTTGATGAAGACAGAGTCTGGTTAACAGAATTTATCTATATTTTCATCATTCTTGACAAAATAATAATGATGCTAATTTGACATTCCACTGCCTAAAAGCAAATTAAAAAGTTCTATACAAACTTTTGCCTGGGAGAGGCTCAGCCAATGTGGAATCATAACCAAAAGTTTCCTATGCTATGTTCATAGTGTGCTTAGAATTATAAAAATGTATTTATTTAATACTTGTATCAACTGTATAAAATGGAAATTAGTATCTTGGTTTTTCTTATTGTATGGGGAGAGGATCAGGAGATTTGGTCAGCGTACTGGTCTGTTTTCATGCTGCTGATAATGACATACCTGAGACTGGGCAATTTACAAAAGAAAGGTTTAATTGGACTTAAATTGGGTTTAATTGTTCCACATGGCTGAGGAAGCCTCATAATCATGGAAGAAGGCAAGGAGGAGCAAGTCACGTCTTACATGGATGGGAACAGGCAAAGAGAGAGAGCTTGTGCAGGAAAACTCCCCCTTATAATAACCATCAGATCTCATGAGACTTACTACCATGAGAACAGCATGGAAAAGACCTCCCCCCATGATCAATTACCTCCCACCAGGTCCCTCCCATAACACGTGGGAATCCAAGATGAGATTTGGGTGGGGACACAGCCAAATCATATCAGTCAGTATGTAAGCAGTGGGGTAGAGATCTGAGCTATAATTCAAAGCCCAGGTCTTATTTACCATGACTCTGGCTTCCTGTGTAAAGAATAAAGATGAATGGATGTGTAGAGCCACAGAAGTTTACCCAATCATGAGAGGTTATTGACTATTTTCTAAAATGCTTTGCTCTTAAAGTTCGTTCTCATGGTCAGAAGTGAGCTCATGCATTCAAACCTGGGAAAACATTTAGATCATCTTTTGACTGAGGCTGCTAATTTACATTACCAGTGTGTGTTGGAGTCAAATGTAGTACATGATAAACTGAGCTCAGTGGACTAACTCCTTCTCTATGGCTTGAGTTCCCCTCCACCTGGTTCAACATTTTGTTATAAAAAAGTTACAATATGCAGAAAAGTTGAAATAATTGTATAGTGAATATTTATAAGTCCATCATCTAGGTTCTACAATTAAACTCTTATGTAGCTTACTTTAAAAATAATGGTGATGTCATTCAAAACTGGACTGTCCATCTGTATCTGCTGCTATGAAGACAGACATATCTGTATTTCTAACCTGTCTACTAAATTACCTAAGGGCTTCCCTCAAAATATCCACTTTTAAAATACTATTCTATACCCAACCTAAACCGCTCCAACTGAGATATAGTTCCAGGTATTACTCAGTTGAGTGTGTCAGCAAACTTGTCGTGTTTGATTTTCACAGGTAAAAGATTTGCATTACAATTGAGTTACCACACAACACCCACCTACACCAACACATTACAAATGCTAGCTGTGAGTCTATTTGCTTCCCCACTTCTCTCCTTTCTTCTAAGGATGAAAAATAGGCAATGAGAGCAGAAAGGCTTCTAGGGAAGTCTCTCTCAGAGTAGACTGTTTCCCTTCTGCATCTCTTTTGTGTGTTTTAACAGAAAGAGGCTGCTTCTTAAAGTTTGTATTGAGCACAGTCCTGCTCCGTATTTGTCAAGTGGTTCTCATCTGAAGATTTATGAGGGCATTAGTTATACTATAGGGACCTGGTTGGTTTCAATGTTAGTTCTTTGAAGCTACTAGCTTCAGAAGACAATGTCCGTATTTTAATTTAGTAATATGAAAGTCTGCCTTTAGTCTCCTTATTCAGGTTTTCGGGTTGACTTTCTGATTATGCTCCATGGTTCTGCCCTGGAGGGCAGGATGTGGGACTGAAGATTCAGGGAGAGTAGGGATTGATTAAAAATATATACTGTGGCAATGGACTTTGGGGACTTGGAGGAAAGGGTGAGATGGGGGTGAGGGATAAAAGACTACACATTGGGTACAGGGTACACTGCTCAGGAGATGGGTGCACCAAAATCTCAGAAATCACCGCTAAAGAAATTATTCATGGAACCAAACACCACTTGTTCCCCCAAAATCTATGGAAATAAAAAATAAAATTCTATATAAATATGAAATATATAAAATTATATATAAAATTACGATTCATATATATATTCTCTGATTCTATGAACCTAGAGCACAGTATGTCTGGTTAGTACATGGTGGTCTAGGTTCATAGAATCAGAGAATTCAAAATCCAGGTAAGTTCAGTTTAACTCTCTAATTTTTTTGATAATTGAGCTGTGTGATAAATTATAGCTTCTATATATGAACAGCCAAAATTTTTTCTAGTTGAGTATGTCATTTCTGTACATATAAGTGCTTTTTAACATTAAAGACATATTAGAAAGTTCATCTATAAAAATATAAACATAGAATTTGAGGTGTTTACAATGCTAGTTTTATATGAAGCTGTGTGTTTTGGTAACCCACATGTGCATAAAACTGGCAAATTGTAAAAACCCCAGAGGGTAGCCAGCAGAGGGGTTTTTTTTTTTTTTTTTCCACATTACTCCAGTAGGGAACTGCTGATCGTGAGAGAAGGAGCATAGGCACAGAAGAAATGGCTTTTGACTCAGGGGAAGAATCTTCCTGGTAACACCCAGTTTGGAAAGTCTTCAGCACATCTAAGATACCCTTTACACTGTATAACTACAGCAGATATCTTTGTAGGAGACATTTTTACAGAAGGCAGTAGCAGAGTGTTTAGTTCATAGGAGTTTCACTGCTATGAATTTCCAGTATTTTAGATTTGTAAAATATCAAATGGGGCAAAATTGCTAGAAAAATAGCATAATAGGTAATGGAGTAGGTGTAGCAGTTAAGAGTGAACATTGAGTGCTTGCAGATGGCAACACTGTGCAGTGTTGTACCTTCTATGTTCACATTTCACTTAACTTTGACACCTTAGATAGACACTGACACACATGGCATATATCTAATTCCGATTTTTACATATCAGCTACTTCAGTGGTGTCTAATCTTTTGACTTCTCTAGGCCACATTGGAAGAATTGTCTTGGACCACACATAAAATACACTAATGATAGCTGATGAGCTAAAACACACACACACACACACACACACACAATTTCATAATTTTTTTTTTTTTTTTTTTTTTGAGGCGGAGTCTCACTCTGTGGCCCGGACTGGAGTGCAGTGGCCAGATCTCAGCTCACTGCAAGCTCCGCCTTCCGGGTTTACGCTATTCTCCTGCCTCAGCCTCCCGAGTAGCTGGGACTACAGGCGCCTGCCACCTCGCCCGGCTAGTTTTTGTATTTTTAGTAGAGACGGGGTTTCACTGTGTTAGCCAGGATGATCTCGATCTCCTGACCTCATGATCCGCCCGTCTCGGCCTCCCAAAGTGCTGGGATTACAGGCTTGAGCCATCGCGCCCGGCCTCATAATGTTTTAAGAAAGTTTATGAATTTTTTTGGGCAACATTCAAAGCCATCCTGGGCTACAGGTTGAACAATCTTGAGCTATCTAATAATTTCAAAATATTGCGTGGGTCTATATTCTCATCCTCTCATCTTGTTCACACTAGGCTGACATTCAGGGCAGGTATCTGCTTTCCTGGCTCAGACTTCCTCTTCCCCAGAGCTTCCTCAGTGGGGATAGAGGGATGGTGGTAAGTGGAATGGGCAGTGCTGGGCTGGAAGCAGGTGGCCGTGCAGCCTGGTAATGTTCTCTATACTCAGCCCGGCTGGGAGACACGGGCAGGAGACAAACAACAACGCTTTATTTATTGATTCAGGTACTAACCAGATTCAGATTGGAGGCTGAATTCCTGACCTGCCTTTGTTACAAAGCAGGTCTTTGGAGGAAGAGTACCAAGTGGCAGGTGGTGAGTCTTTGGAGAAGGGAATACTGGACTAATTGCTTGTGGCAGGTCAAGGAAATGACCAGCTCGCACTCAGGTCAGCAATCCCCAGATACCCGTGAAAGTCATACCCACCAACAGGATTGCTAGGCTCTGTGAGAGCAGTGTTGGGAAAAAATGTAATTCAGGGGTTATTTTGTCCCTGTTAGATTTCTGTAGAAACAACGATAACATATATGTCTATTGCCCAACATTCAGACATTAAACTTGGTAACAATTTTTAGGAATATATTACTTACAAAAATAGGGAATTTCCTGTATACCATTTCAGACCCCAGAACTGACAGTATTAGTGTGCAACAGCATAAGATATAGAAGCAGGAGAGGTGACTCAGACGCTAGAGCAGAGCTAGCATGACCAAGGGGAGAAATGCGTTCCAAATCAGGATAAAGTATGTACACTAGCATTTCCTCAGTGTCCTGGTGAGAACGAGTCAGTGGTTTACACCAGAACTGCAGTGATAATAGCTATGTAAGTGGGGCTGCTAAGGAAATAAGAAATCTTTTAGAAATTGTTAAAGAAGCATAATTCACCAGATTTTTATTGAGCATCTACTATTCCAGCAACTGGAAGGCAGCATTAAATGAAACAGAAAACTCCTTGCTCTCGGCATTAACATAATACTGGAAATCAAGTATACTCGATGGACTTTGTACTTTTATTCTAGTGACCATGTTAGGAGCATGTCTTACAGAATGATGGCTGAAGTATTTTGAATGAGTTGTCTACTTCTTACTTAAGTGGAATTATAATTGTTACTGTGTTCCATTTCAGCTCTCACTGGAGTGGATTCTGAGATGTGAAAGAAAGGATGATCTTAGGAAATTAATGGAAAGAGAAAAGGGTTGAGCTGAGAAGAAATGCAGAATGTATACATTCTCTAAAGGGAGAGGAAACAGTTTGCTACAGGCCAATCCCATGTAGTCACTTCCAGTTCCCAGATTTAGGAATGGAGATGGGAGTATAACAGTGACTGATAATTTGGAATATATCTTAGCCCTTCTTTCTGTTAAATAGTAACACCTGAAATATGTACAGTGCCTCATGACTTAAAATCTTCTTTTACTTACTTTATCTTATCGGAACCTAGTAGTAATCCTTTAGGTAAATGGAATAGATATATTAACTTAATTATGTGCGTGAAGACAGGTAGATGGACTAGTAGAAGGAGTTTGGAGTCTTTTTTCTACTCATAGCTTTTAACCAGGGCTCAATATGTAAGCTTTTTCTGGGTAACTCAAATGGTAAAAAAATTCTGATGGTCTTCTAATAGTTTGATGGGAGGACACAGATTTTATGGGTGTTTCAGGTCCAATGGGAATGATTCTGTTTTCTCTGTGAAGACAAATGCTGCTTTAATTTTGTGTAGATATATCTCTAAATTGTGTTCTTCTTGAAGCAGATAAGAACTAATGGTAGGACAGAGGTAATTCTACACTTGATTGTAGCCAAAAGGCTGAGAAACAATTCAGAGATAATTCTAGAGATCTTGTTCTGCTCATATTTTAAACGAGAAAACTGAGACACAAAGAGGTTATTGGTTTACCAAGTTAAAAATTCTTAATATAAAATTTTAATAATAATATAATATAGCTGAAACTCTCATAATTACTTCAATAGGACAATTTAATAATATAGCAGAAACTCATATAATAGCTTCAACAGGACAATTATGTTGTAAAATTGATGAAAATGAAGTCTGTAGACACAAACATATGATAAAACATGTGGTCTTACTGATTCATTGACTCCTCTTAGCCATAATATTTATCTACCAAATTTCCTTTTATTTTTAGTGGTGTTTTATATTTATTGCAGTTAATTGATTCTGCAGAGAAAAATAAGCCCTGGTGCCTCTGACAGGCGCAGCAGCCTTGTGCAGTATGTTCTCATTATACTTATGTAAAGTGAGTCTCTACTATCAGATGTTAAGAAACAACACAGTGGGACAAATTTTAAATTAATAGTTTCAGAAAATATCCTGCAGCCTCATAGTGTATCTTGTCAACTCTTCCAAAATGGTGGACATTCATCAGAGGTCTTAAAAGAGAAGGGCAGGAAGTCAGGGAGCTGAAGGTTTAGTAGTAATAAATGGTATGTAAGCCAATATACAGTTGGCTTAGTGTTGTTCTGTGGGATAAGAAAGGCTTCTAAACCAACAAATTTACAGAAAACATGCACACACATATTTTTTGACTTTGGACAGTTCATGACTGTATCCTTCCAAGATTAAATTAAGAAAATTAACATTTAATTTCATAGTTCAATAGGGATTGTTGAAATTGTGATATTGTAGCAAACTATATTTATAATGTTTTAAAAAATAATTCAGGTATTGGCTGGGCAAAGTGACTCATGCCTGTAATCCTAATGCTTTAGGAGCCTGAGGCAGGAAGATTGATTGAGGCCAGGAGTTCAAGACAAGCCTGAGAAAATAGTGAGACCCCCCCGCCCCGTCTCTGCAAAAAAATTAAAATAAAATTATCTGGGCATGGTGGCACGTTCCCGTAGTCTCAGCTACTCAGGAGGCTGAGGTGGTAGGACAGCTTGAGCCCAAGACTTTGAGGCTCTAGTGAGCCATGATTGTGCTACTGAACTCCAGCCTGGGTGACAGAGTGAGACCCTCTCTCAATAGTAATAAAATAATAATAATAATAAGGACATTGAGCCAAAACAATAACTTGGAGTCCATTAAAAGGCTGACATGATCAGAGTCTCTCACTAAAAGTGAAGGTATAAAAATCCTACCTCTCGGATATTATTATAGATGACACCTGTTCTGAGTCCATTCTCTGATTAAACCCAGGCACTTCTTTCCTGTTTTATGTCCAGCATATTTGTCAGAGGGTTTTTTTTAAATACTTGTCTTGGTGTATCCGAGAGTAACCTATCTATGTCTGGGTGTGTTTCAGAGACAGGGATTGAAATTCATCATCTCTGTAGCCCTCATCTAGATCAACATTTCACGTTTTTAAATGACAGGCATTTCAAAAAAAGAGAAGATACCAATTATGAGGAGTATAGTAGACAAACGGCATGATTCACTGCTTGTTCATGCAAATCTTCTACCTTTATCCCAGGACAGAATATGCTCAGAGCACCAGGATTCTCCTGTTCCCTCCTTGCCACCCTCCATGTGCATGGTTGGTGTGATGGTCATTTTGATGTATCCACTTGGCTAAGTAGTCTCCAGTTATTCCATCAAACTCTAAGTGTTGCTGTGAAAGTATTTTATAGATGTATTAAAGGAAGACCGCCTAACAAACTTCCAAATTGGATGTTCTTAAATGACAAGCAAATTCATCCTAATTTTTTTCTTTGAAATGCTATTGGGCAAGGTGAGGTGGCTCACGCCTGTAATCCCAGCACTTTGGGAGGCTGAGGGGGCGGATCATGAAGTCAAGAAATGGGGACCATCCTGGCCAACATGGTGAAACCCCGTCTCTACTAAAAATACAAAAATTAGCTGGGCATGGTGGTGCACACCTGTAAGTCCCAGCTATTCATGAAGCTGAGGCAGAATTGCTTGAACCTGGGAGGCAGAGGTTGCAGTGAGCCGAGATCATGCCACTGCATTCCAACCTGGCGACAGAGCGAGACTCTGTCTCAAAAAAAAGAAATCAAGAACCTTGTGTTGGAGACCTTCATTGATATTAAAAACCCTGTATCACCTATTTGCTGCATTCGTGTCTGTATTTGGAATGCAGAAGGTTGGGGTATCACATTGAGCAATGGATTAGCTCAGACTTTCATAACAAAATACCATAGACAGGGTGGCTTAAAAACCAGAAATTTATTTAATTCAAACTGGCAGTGTCTTTGCTGGTATAATCCCATCTCTATTCCTGGCTTCTGTTGAGATGGCTCATTAAGTTCATGTGTTACACACACAGTCGTTTAATCAAATGGCTGTTCAGCCACACCGCTAGTATTCTCTTCAGAGCAAGCTTTTTCTTTCTTTCTTTTTTTTTTTCTTTGCAATATGGATAGGCTGAGAGTTTTCCAAATCTTCAATTTCTGGTTCGTTTTGCTTAACAATTCCTTCCTCAGCTGAACTCCGTCCTTTCTCAGTTTACCAGAAGCGGTCAGGAAAAATGAAGTTGCCCCTTCAACACTTTGTTTAGAAATTCCCTCAGATAAACATCCAGTTTTATCACCTGCAGGTTTTGCCTTCTACAGAACAGTAGAACACAGTTCAGCCAAGGTTTTTTTTTCACTATATAGAAAGGATTGCCTTTCCTCCAGTTTTATTAATATGTTCCTCATTTCCATCTGAGACCTCACAGAATGGCCATTAACGTCTATATTTCTACATTTTGTACATTATTTTATGTATTCTCTGAGAAGATGGAAACTTTCTCTTTTTCACTCCAACTTGCCCTCCTCTTTTATTTCTGGGCTTTTGCTAGAATTGCATATAAAATCCATATTTTTATTATGCACCCCCAAACTCCTGTAGCTTCTACCCATTTATTACCTAGTTCTAAAGCTACCTCTACTATTTTTTTTTTTAGACGGAGTTTCACTCTGTCACCCAGGCAGTGGCATGATCTCAGCTCACTGTAACCTCCGCCTCCCAGGTTCAAGCAATTCTCCTGCCTCAGCTTCCCAAGTAGCTGGGATTACAGGCATGAGCCACCATGCCCGGCTAATTTTTGCATTTTTAGTACAGGTGGTGTTTCACCATGTTGGGCAGGCTGGTCTTGAACTCCTGACCTCAAGTGATCCACCCGCCTTTGCCTCCCAAAGTGCTGGGATTACAGGCGTGAGCCACCATGCCTTTCCTACTTCTACATTTTTAGATATTTCTTGGTACCAAAATCTGTATTAGTCAGCTTAGGCTGCCATAACAAAATACCATAAACTGGGTGACCTAAAAAAATAGAAACTTATTTCCCACAGTTCTGGAGAGTTTGAGTTGTGGGTGCCAGTATGATCGGGTTCTGACGAGGGCTTTCTTTCTAGCTTCTCACTGTGTTCTCACAGGGCAAAGAGAGGAATAACAAAAAACAAACTCTTGGGGTCTTGTCTTATAAGGGCATGAATCTCATCAAGAGGGCTCCACCCTCATGACCTCCTCTAAACTTAATCGCCTTTCAAGGATTCCATCTCCAAATACCATCACATTGTGCATTAGGGGTTTAACATATAAATTTTGGGAGAAAACAGTTCAGTCCATATCAAGCAAAAATGCTGATGCTTATTTCTTAAAATTGACATCTGTTCTTAAAATGTTGTATCTATAATTGCCAAACCTATTCAAATGTGTTATCTCTGAAAGTTTGAATTAGTTGGCCCTTTTCCTGATATCCTTCATTAATTTATTTCAAATATTTAGTGTGGGGCCTGGCACGGTGGCTCATACCTGTAATTCCAGCTCTTCAGGAGACTGAGGCGGGAGGATTGCTTGAGTCCATGAGTTCGAGACCAGTCTGGGCAACATAGGGAGACCTTGTCTCCACAAAATATAAAAAGAAAAAATAGCTGGACATGGTAGTGTGCCCCTGTAGTCCCAGGTACTCAGGAAGTCGAGGTGGGCGGAATGCTTGAGGCTGAGAAGTCGAGGCTATGGTGAGCCATGTTTGGGACTGCACTCCAGGCTGGGTGACAGAGCAAGACCCTGTCTCAAAAAAAAAAAAAAAAAAAATTGAGTGTATACCTTCTCTTGTTTTTTTTGGAGACAGTCTCGCTCTGTCGCCCAGGCTGGAGTGCAGTGGCACGATCTTGGCTCACTGCAACTTCCGCCTCCCAGGTTCAAGCAGTTCTCTGCCTCAACCTTCTGAGTAGCTGGAATTACAGGTGCCCGCCACTGTGCCCGGCTAATTTTTTATTTTTTAATGTTTTTGTATTTTTAGTAGAGACAGGGTTTCACCATCTTGGCCTGGCTGGTCTTGAACTCCTGACCTCATGATCCACCCACCTCGGCCTCCCAAAGCGCTGGGGTTACAAGCATGAGCCACTGTGCCCAGCCAGTGTATATGTTCTATATGTCGTAGATTATTGAGAGTGCTAGGAGCATTAAGAGAAGTAAGATGAAGGCTTCAGGTGCATGAAGCTTACATTCTATTGGCAACTGCATTTTTTTTTGACACAGGGACTCATTCTATCACCCAGGCTGGAGTGCAGAGGCACGATCTTGGCTCACTGCAACCTCCGTCTCCTGGGTTCAAGAAATTCTCCTGCCTCAGCCTTCTGAGTAGCCAGGATTACAGGCGCGCACCACCACGCCTGGCTAATTTTTGTATTTTAAGTAGAGACAGGGTTTCCCCATGTTGGCCAGGCTGGTCTCGAACTCTTGGCCTCAAGCAATCGGCCTTCCTTGGCCTCCCAAAGTGCTGAGATTACAGGAGGGAGCCACCATGCCCAGCCAGCAACTACATTCTTTAGAGTACCCAACCACACAAACATATTTTCATTTGACAGTCTGGAACATTTCATTGTTGCTAGCTTAGCAAGCAGGTTTGAATGCTGATGTTTGGATCTGAATGGAATACTACTACATTGATAAAAGCAGATATTAATCCCGACTTTTTCTTTTGTATGAGATTTATTTGTTTATATTTTTAATTGTCAAAGAAAAATTATATATATGGTGCCAACAGTCAACTAATTTTCTTGTCATTGTTTTGATTTTATCCGGGAGACAGCAACATTTTTACAGATTCTGTAACCCTTGAAGAAAGAACACTTCTATGTTTTTGGCACGTATTGCAATAAATGGATGGACACAATTTCTTCATTGGCAGATTCATAGCAACTAATAGCAGAAAGAAAAGTAATGTGATCTTTTATGAAATTCGAACATTTCTGTCTCAGGTAGGTCAACAATTCATTGGAGAATAAGCTAAAAAGTATTGTAGGAGTTTCCTGTACTAATGAAGTTGAAGTACTCAGAATGTAAGTTTTTATGAGACAATCTCCAGTAGTTTAAAAAATTCATTGTGGTATAGACATCAGGTGTTTGGATTTTTTAAAAATTTCAACTTCTATTTTAGATTCAGAGGTACATGTGCAGTCTTGTTACATGGGTATATTGTGTGATGCTGAGGTTTGGGGCATGAATGATCCTGTCACCCAGGTAGTGAGCATAGTACCCAATAAGCAGTTTTTCAACCCTTTCTCTCCTTCTCCCCCCCACCCCCGCCATAGTCCTCAGTGTCTGTTCCCATCTTTATGTCCATGTGTACCCAGTCTTTGGCTCCCACTTATAAGTGAGAACATGCGGTATTTGATTTTCTGTTTCTGAGTTAATTTGCTCAGGGTAATGGCCTCTAACTGCAGCCATGCTGCAGCAAAGGACATGACTTCATTCCTTTTTTATGGCTGCATCATATTCCATGGTGTATATGTACCACATTTTCTTTATCCAGTCCACCACTGATGGGCACCTAGGTTGATTCTATGTCTTTGTTATTGTGAATAGTGCTGCGATGAACATACATACGAGTGCATGTGTCTTTTGTTTAGAGTGATTTAATTTCCTTTGGGTATATATTCAGTAATGGGATTGCTAGGTCAAATGGTAATTCTATTTTTAGTTCTTTGTGATATCTGCTTTCCACAGTGGCTGCACTAATTTACATTCCCACCAACAGTGTATGAGCATTCCCTTTTCTCTGTAGTCTTGCCAACATCTGATATTTTTTGAATTTTTAATCATATCCATTCTGACTGGTGTGAGATGGTATGTCATTGTGGTTTTTGCATTTCTCTGATTAGTGATGTTGAGCACTTTTACATATGTTTGTTGGTTGCTTGTATGTCTCCTTTTGAGAAGTGTATTCATGTCCTTTGCTTTTTGCGTGTTGAACTAAGTTTCTTACAGATTCTGGATATTAGACTTCCGTCAGATGCATAGTTTGTGAATATTTTCTTCCATTCTGTAGGTTGTCTGTTTACTCTGTTGATAGTTTCTCTTGCTGTGCAGAAGCTCTTTAGTTTACTCAGATCCCACTCATCAATTTTTGTTTTTGTTGCAGTTGCTTTTGGGGACTTAGTTATAAATTTGCCAAGAACAATGTCTAGAAGGGCATTTCCTAGATTTTCTTCTGGTTTTTATAGATTTGGATCTTGCATTTGAGTTCTTAATCTATCTCAATTTCATTTTGTGTATAGTGATAGGTAGGGGTCCAGTTTTATTCTTTCTGGCAGACATCAGGCTTTTGATGTGTAATTTGCCTTTATAGATGTTGGTGAGTATTCCAAATTCTTTGGAACTCTCATACACTGCTGGTGGGAATGTAAATGGTATAAGCACTTTGGACAACAATTTAGCGTTTTCTTAAAAAGTTAAACATGTACATACCATACCTAGCTTTTCCAACATAGAGAAATAAAAGCATAAACCCACACAAAGACTTCTATGCAGATATTTATAGCAACTTTGTTTGTAATAGCTCCAAACTGAAAACAACCCAGAAGTCTATCAACTGGTGATAGATAAAAGGATAAACTATTAATACATGCAATAACATAGATGGATCTCAAAATAATGATCTAGGTGAAGAAGACAGACATAAAATGAATCTGTGTTATATAAAAAATTTTAGAAAATGCAAACTAATTCGTAGTGGCAGAAAGCAAATCAATGACTTCCTGGGAATAGGGATGGGAGCAGGGAGGGCCACTTTACAAATGAGCATGAGGAAACTTGGGAGTGATGAGTATATTCATTATCTTAACTGTGGTGATGGCTAATGTGTAAATCATCAAGTTGTATACTTTAAATATATGCAGATTTTATGCATTAATTACACTCTAATAAAACTATAAAACTATATTTTAAAAGGAAAACATATTTACTCGTTTTACACATAAAACATGTACTGTGCTTATAGAATACAATAGGAACAGCACCTTTCATTGTACCATTCACTTTACTTGCATCATTACATTTCATTCATCTTAATTCACATAGATTTTCTTTGCTGATTTATTTTTAATATTTTATTTTTAAGTTTTGTGAGTACATAGTCTATTTATGGAGTACGTGTGATGTTTTGATACAGGCATGCAATGTGAATTAATCACATCATGAAGAATGAGGTATCCATCCCTTTAAGCATTTGTCCTTTGAGTTACAAACAATCCAATTACACTCTTTATTTTAAAATGTATAATTAAGTCATTATTGACTATAGTTACCCTGTTGTGCCACCAAATAGTAGGTCTTATTCATTATTTTATTTTTTATTTTTTTGAGGTGGAGTCTTGCTCTGTTGCCCAGGCTGGAGTGCAGTGGCACAATCTCGGCTCACTGCAAGCTCCACCTCCCGGGTTCACGCCACTCTCTTGTCTCAGCCTCCCAAGTAGCTGGGACTATAGGCGCTCGCCACTAAGCCCGGCCAATTTTTTGTATTCTTTAGTAGAGACGGGGTTTCACTGTGTTAGCCAGGATGGTCTCAATCTCCTGATCTGGTAATCCACCCGCCTCGGCCTCCTAAAGTGCTGGGATTACAGGCGTGAGCCACCGCGCCTGGCCTTATTCATTATTTCTAATTTTTGTACACATTAACTATCTCTACCTCCTCAACCCCCAAACCCCCATTACCCTTCCCAGCCTCTGGTATCCATTCTTCTCCCTATGTCCATGAGTTTAATTGACATAAATTATAGAGTTCTCTCCTAATGCTTTTTCACTCTCTGTCTAGTATATCTTCACCAATTAAGATTATGATAAAGTGTATTTTCCTGTATTTTTCAAACTGCACATACATTCCTGCTCTGTGGATTTTTTTTAGGCTTTTAATCTCACTCTATTTTTTAAATTGACAAATAAACATTGTATATATTTATGGTACACAACCTGATATTGTGAAATATGTATGCACTGTGGAATAGCTAAATCAAGCCAATTAACACATGTATTGCTTCACGTACTTATCATTTTTGTGTGTGGTGACAACACTTAAAACCTATTCTCTTTAGTAATTTTCAAGTACACAATAAGTTGTTATTAACTAGGGTCACCATGTACAATGGATGTCTTGAATTTGTGAAATTTCTGACTGACCAAATCTGTGATGCCTCTTATTTCTGTTCCCATCTGCCCCTCCTCCTCTGTCCCCCCAAAACCACTGATATGCAATATGCTTAACACATATCTAACAATGTCAACCCTTACTATACCTTGAAACTTTTCAGATGCAGAGGTGATGCCTCCACCAAATCCCTTTCATGTCTTTTACTCCTGGTAGCTCATTTCTAGTCAAATACCTAAAAAAGACTCCACAGAACTTCCCTGTTTTGGAGACTGTAGCATTTGTTCTTTTCTTCCAGCATATATGTGCATGAATATTTTGGTCATACTATCATTCATTTAATTAGCTAATTATTTTTTTAGTTGACAAGTAAAAATTGTATGTGGTATACAACATGGTATGTGTGTATATATATACACACACACATATACATATATATACAAATGACTTAAACAGACATATATGTGTGTATATATACACACACACACAAACATACACACACATTATAGAATTTTGGGCTGCTTTTTTCTAATTGTAGAGTCAGTTTCTCAAAACTTTGGTGTCATTTGCTGACTGTTTTGTCCAATTACATAAGCCATGTGGAAAATTGTAACCCTTAAATGTCATCTTTTGAGCATCTGTTCCTAAATGAGATGGTCTTAATTCCTCACATTTTATTATCAAAAGCTACCAGAATTATAAAAAGTCCATTAGTTAAGACTGATGTTAAGATAGTGTCCGACACACTGTGAGTTTTTCAGAAATCCTAGATAACCCATTGGCAATAAATAATTGCCATTTTCAAGGTACATTTGGCTGTTTTGCCAAGGGCAAATGGACTCTTTCAAGCAGAAGTCAATTATGTCTGCCTTTTGTAGGTGCAATTTTCCCCTCACCCACTGGGCCCTTAGGGTACAATTCAAAAGAGATTTGGTGCCCAAAATGAGTGATGGTCTTTAACAACTGTTAATACTTAGTACCATTTGCCAGAAGTGTCCGCTGCCTTTTCATTCAACCTCAGTCACGTAGTAGCATCCATCATAATGCATTTGCCAGGGGTTTCCAGGATGATTTTCAGTAGTAATGTTAGTGAATGAGAAGAAAAGTACTCAGTGAGCCTAGTTAGAGTTGGTGCTGGATGTCTTACTGTATAATGACTGCTGCATATTTGAAACATACTCATTGATCAGGTTTCCCAAATTGCATTATGCAGAACTCTAGAGGTTCATGAGATATTAATAGGTGGTTGGTTAAAAAAATTAGAGTGTCATGGTTAAATAAATTTGGGAAAGTGTGTTAAATAAAGTTAAGCAGATTCATCTGCTGTGGGATTTCTGAGAACCTTCCATATGTCATTGTGAATTTTGAATCTCTAAAATAGGCATATAGTACACAGCATTGCCTAAACATGTTTGATCACAGCACCCTTTTTCAAAATTTAAAAATATCCAATTGCATCTTGCAGAAAATGAACACTCTTCTAAATTAATTTGGAAAAGTCTTTCTGTGTATATTCCCTTTTGTATATGTTTTAATTGCAAATCAAAATGGAAAAGATTGGAAAAATAACTATAAGTTTAGCAAGAATAGCCCCATCTCCATACTTGTATATGGATAATGTATTTAAATATATTAAATATTGAAACACATATATTATACAAAATGCTCTACATGTGCACTTTGTGCCCTTTTAAATATTAAAATAAAACATTTCCTGTCATTATTTCTCTCCAGTTTTCCTCTGCAATACAGACAGATACTAATAGGTAATTTCTTCATGATTGAGAATGTTTTACCAAAATTTAAAAAACTACAGTAATGGTAAGGAATGCAATTTTAAAAGAGTAACCATGATATAATTCTTTATTTTTGTGCATCACCTTACAGTTTGTCAAGCAACCTGGGATATATTATCTTACTTGAGTCTCACAGTCACCCTGCAGAGTAGACAAGCCCAGCATGAGCTCTTTTTACATTAAGGAAATGAAGATCAGAGAGATTAAATCACTTACTGACGATTCCCACAGCCATGGGGGCACCACGAAACTAAGCCTGCCATTCTGCCTCTCACCTGACAGAGAAAGGGAGGGGACAAAATTCCTGAAGTATATATATACTTTTGAAATATTTTGTGCTTTTATAAACTGTTTTGGTTCCCTACAATTCTGGAATACAAAACCGGTGGTGATGTGCAGCAATATATTAATCCCCCAACCCACCCCACCAGCCCTGTTCCTCCTCCTCCTTAAAAAAAAAACAAAAACAAAAACAAAAAAACCCAGCCGTATTCTCCATATTCAGAATTCCAATCATAGAGGAAAGATTTTGGACAAGGATTTTAATTTTATTTGAACCCCCTGGAATTGTCTTACTTTTCTTGGCAAGCATTATAGGAAAGTTAATTTGAGGAGGTGATATATAGAACGTCTTAGAGATGATTGAACATCAGAGAGTTAAAGGAATTTGTTCAGTAACACATAGTAAAGTTGTGGCAATTTAGAGTGACAGAGAGGAAAAAAATCTTTTCCTCTATGCTCTTAAGTTCAGTGATTAGGAGCCTACACATTTAACTCATGAAAGACAGATTAACACAAGAAAAGGAATACAAGTTTTATTTTATGTGCATGGGAATTCACATAAAATGACTCAAAGAAAAGAACCCCCACAGAAATGGTTAGACTGCAGGGCTTATATACCATTTTAACAAAGAAAAGGGAGGTTGGTTCTGAGAGATGATAAACTGTGGGAAAGTGACTGTGAAATATGAGTGAAACTGCTGGAAGATAAGGGTTATTTTAGTAAGGTTTGCTTGTACAGTCTGATCTTGGTGCCAGCTGTCTGTCTCTGGTGATAAGAGTTGCTCTCCTCTTCCTGGTGCAGAGAGATGGACACCTTCATTCACAAAGGGAAATTTATGCTACCTTCACAAAGGAAAGTTTATGTCCTGCTTTTAAGTGGGCAAGGGTGGGCAGAGAACTCTTCATGCATCTATTGCTTTCCAACTGCCGTCAGCTCAAAATAATCCTTATGCCAAAGTGTCATATTTTGGGGTGGTATATCCTGATCCCCTTCACCAGTAAAATCTGGGATTCCTACTTCATTGTCCAGTGTTTCTCCCATTTTACTACACTGGCCAATGTGTTTATGGAGGAAGATAATCCGGTAAGTGAGTTGCAAGTTTTCCAGGGACATAGAATGATATGAAAAAAATTATGAGAAGTTTAGAAAAGTTGAACATGGTAGATAGAGTTCAGTGTTGAGTAAACACGGAAAAGTAGATTTGTGCACAGTTTTTGGTGAAAAAGTAGAGGCGAATGACATCACGCACCAGCAAAGTAACTCAAAACTGTCACTTCTTTCATGTGGATCCTTGTCATAGTTGTCATGACTGAATAATGACATTAGAATTGTTGATTTTATTATCATCATCCTCATACCCAAACCATCATCACTGTGAAGAAGAATATCATCAGATAATAACTACTTGTTTGTCTATTTTCCTGTTTTTGAATGACAGGAATAATTCCTACAGAAGTTTGAGCTCATGTCTGAGATAGTAGATATCAGATGCATGTTGAACAGTTTTTTTCTTTCCGTTGGATTTTGTCACTTCCTTTCTCTTTTTCTTTAAAAAATAATGTAAGGTCGGATGCGGTAATGCCTGTAATCCCAGCACTCTGGGAGGCTGAGGCGGGTGGATCACCTGTCAGGAGTTCGAGACCAGCTTGACCAACATGGCAAAACTGTGGCTCTACTAAAAAGACAAAAATTAGATGGGATTGGTGGCGGGCACCTGTAATCCCAGCTACTCGGAAGGCTGAGGCAGGAGAATTGCTTGAACCTGGGAAGCAGAGGTTGCAGGGAGCCGAGATCCCACCACAGCACTCCAGCCTGGGCAACAAGAGCAAAACTCTGTCTCAAAAAAAAAAAAGGTGAAACTTTGTGCTTGATGATGAATTAAAATAACTTTATCATAAAAAAGTAAATAATGAAGCAAAACCACCAAAGGAAAGACTATAGTCAAATGGTTGACATATTTTTGAATATCCTAGGAATATGTCAGATTAGTAAATATTTAACTTTGACTTCCCTTCCCCCACAAAAAACTCCAAAGCATTTCAGTGTCTTCATATTTCTAATTAAGTGAAAATTATTCAAATATTATTTGGCCTTTGATTCTAGTGACCCCTCATTTGTTATGAATTTGACCCTCCTTTGGATTCTGGGAGCCCACTGAGTAAATTCCGCTTACAGTTCTGGTCATTCCTTAGTCAGTCTAACAAGGATTCCCTTCCATATGACAGTTAGGAGTTTGAGTTTCTTCAAGCTTCTGTCCTCAGGCTTCTCCCCTCTTGCTTACATCCTGGGGTGAATGGCGATGAGATAAACCATCACAAAATGAGCATTTTGATTATGACAGTGAATCTCAACAGCCTCCAGATGTGCATTTCCATGTAGTTATCTCTGCAGTCCTGACTAGGCACATGCTCCAGCCAGAAAGACTGAATCCTCCCTTTTATTTCCACATTCAATTATCTTATGTCTTAAAAATTCCACCTCCTAAGCATTGCTCATCCGTTACTTGATCTCCACCTATACTACATACCTTTGTCATTTCCTACCTTGAAAATTGAAATAGGCTTCTTTTTTTTCTAATTTCCAGGCTAGCCCTTCTGGGGCATTTTGGACTTCCTCTGTTAATAACCCTTCAATATCTATGGAGATCAAGTCCAAACACCTTGACAGGGCTTAAGGCTCTCTTGTGAGTGGGTCCTTGTCCATCTTTTCAGTCTCATCTCCTCCCACTTCCTCTAAGATTATGACATATTTCCTCTGGGAAACTATTTATAATTCACCAAATCACCTCTTTCTCTCAGACCTCTGTGACTCTGTACAGACTCTTGCCCATCTGATGTGCCTTTGCCCCTTTGTCTTTTGGGAGACACTCATTCATCCTTCAGGTGACATTCTTTTATGCAGCCATCTGCCATGGGCTCACTCCCAGAGCCTGTTTTTGCAGGCAGGTAACGCATTATATTGTAGTGGTTTTAGAGACCTACATGTTTTATTGTAAAAACTCGACCTCTTTGAGTATGGAAGTCTTATTTTGTAATCCTTTATATCCCTAATTGCAACAGCAACAGAAAAGGTAAAATGCATGAGTATAAACAAAACAAGCAATGTGTGAGCTTTTATGAAACAATTTGTTATATAATTGCAAGGTCTCAAAAGAAGATATGAATAAATAGATAGGCATGACATGTTTTTGCATAGATAAATTCAATATCACGTAAGTTTTTCCTAAGTTAATCTATATATTTAACATTACTTCCCTGAGATACTATAGATTTCTTTCTTTCTTTTTTTTGAACTAGACAATACTCAAATGAAAAAAAATAATGAATCAAAAATTTATTGAAAAAATACTGGCAAAGGAGAGTAATGTATGAGGGAACTGGCCTTGCTGAATATTTTTAAATTCTATAAAATGTAGAATATAGTATGGAAATAGGAAAAAAGACAAATCAGTGGAACAGAAGAGAAAGTCAAGAAATAGACTGGATACATATGAAGATTGACTATATGATTAAGGTGACATCCCAAGTCTGTAGAGACCAATAATCAGTGTAGGGTCTCTGGTCCAGTTTGAAAAACTCATCTTGTGTTACACCACAGTAAATGGTAGTAAATTGAATACTTAAATGTGAGAAATGAAAGCGTAAAAGAAACACAGTCATGTGTCCCTTAATGACAGGGATGTGTTCTGACAAATGTATCCTTAGAATGTACTTAGACAAACCTAGATGGTATATTGCCTACAACACGCCTAGGCTATATGGTATAGCCTGTTTCACCTAGACCACAAACTTGTGCAGCATGTTGCTGTACTGAATACTGTAACAATCATAACACAATGATCAGTATTTATGTATCTAAACATGGAAAATGTACAGTAAAAATACAATATAAAACATAATGATACATCGGTATAGGGCACTGACCATGAATGGAGCTTGCAGGACTGGAAGTCACTGTGCGTGAGTCAGTGAGTGAGTGCTGAGTGAATGTGGAGGCCTAGAACATCATTGTACACTAATGTAGACTTCACAAACTGTGCACTTAGGCTACACTACATTTATATTGAAGAGCTTTTCTTTCTTCGATAATAAGTTAACCCTAGCTTACTGTAACTTTTTGACTTTATAAACTTTTTGTTTTTTTTTTAAACTTTTAGACTCTTTTATAATAACGTGTAGCTTAAAACACAGATTCATTGTACAATTATACATTTTGTTTTCTTTATATCCTAATTCTATATTTTCTATTTAAAAAATTATTTTTTTTGTTTTTAATTTTTTTTTTCTTAAACAAAGACCCAAACACCCACAGTAGCCTCGCCCTACGTAATATTAGGATCATCAACATAGCTGCCTTCCACCTCCACATCTTGTCCCACTGGAAGGTCTTCAGGGGCAATAACACACATGGAGCTGTCATCTCCTATGATAACAATGCTTTCTTCTAGAATACCTCCTGACAGACCTGTCTGAAGCTATTTTACAGTTAACTTCTTTTTCTATAAGTGATGGGGAATACTCTAAAATAAGAATCAAAAGTATGGTACGGTAAATACATAAACCAGTTACATAGTAGTTTATTATCAAGTTTTTTGTACTGTATCTAATTGTATATGCTATGATTTCATACAACCGGCAATGCAGGTTTGTCTACATCAGCATCACCACAAACACATGAGTAATGTGTTGTGCTATGACATAATGCACAGCTGTGACATCACGAAGTTATAGGAATTTTTCAGCTCCATTATAACCTTTAGGACCACTGCCATATATACGGTCCGTCGTTGACTGAAATGTCATCATGTGGCGCATGACTGTACTTTAATAAGCCATAAGAAAATCTTTTTATAACCTTGAAGTGAGTAAATGCTTTCTAACTAAGGCATTAAAACAATAAGCCATTAGAAAGAAGACTAGGCTGAGCGCGGTGGCTCAAGCCTGTAATCCCAGCACTTTGGGAGGCCGAGACGGGCGGATCACAAGGGCAGGAGATCAAGACCATCCTGGCTAACCCGATGAAACCCCGTCTCTACTAAAAAATACAAAAACTAGCCGGGCGAGGTGGTGGGTGCCTATAGTCCCAGCTACTCGGGAGGCTGAGGCAGGAGAATGACATGAACCCGAAAGGCGGAGCTTGCAGTGAGCTGAGATCCGGCCACTGCACTCCAGTTTGGGCGACAGAGCAAGACTCTGTCTCAAAAAAAAAAAAAAAAAAAAAAGAAAGAAAGAAGACTGATGAATTCAACTACATATGAATCAAGAATTTCTGCATCATGCAAAGATCAACATAAATTAAGTTAAGAAATAATCAAGAAATCACAGAGAAATATTTGCAACTGTATCATAGACAGGGCTAATTTACCTAATTTATAAAAAGCTGGCATTTCTCAAAAACCTAAAAATAGAACTACTGTATGACCCAGCAATTCCACCATTGGGTATGTATCCAAAGGAAAAAAAAAATCAGTATTATCAGAGGGGTACCCACACTGCATATTTATCACAGCAGTATTTACAATAGCAAAGATTTGGAATCAACCTAAGTGCCCATCAAGGAAAGAACGGATAAAGAAAATGTGATATATATAATCAATAGAATACTACTTAGCCATAAAAAGAGTATTTGCTATTTGCTGCAGCATGGACAGAACTGGAGGTCATTAGGTTAAGTGAAATATGTCAGGCACAAAAAGACAAATACCACGTGTCCTCACTCATATGTAGGAGCTAAAATAGTTGCTCTCATGGACATAGCTAATAGAATAATAGATACCAGAGCCTGTGAGGGGTGGGTAGCGAGGAGAAAGGATGAAGACAGAGTGGTTATGGGTACAAGCATACAGTTAGATAGAAGAAATACATTTTAATGTTTGATAGCAGACTAGGGTAATCTGATTTGAATGTGTGTCCCCTCCAAATCGCATATTGAAATGTGATCTGCGGTGTTGGAGGTAGGCCTAGTGGGAGGCATTTGGGTCGTGGTGGTGGACCTCTCTTGAATGTCTTGGTGCTCTCCTCACAGTTTATGAGTTCATGCAAGATCTGGTTGTTTAAAAGTGCCTAGCACCTCCCCCTCTTCCCTCTTGCCCCCTCTTTTGCTCCATGACATGCTGGGTCCCCTTCACTTTCCACTATGATTGTAAGCTTCCTGAGGCCCTCACCAGAAGCAGATGGCCAGTACCATGCCTTGCATACAGCCTGCAGAACAACTGTGAGCCAAATAAACCTTTTTTCTTTGTAAATTACCATTCTCAGGTATTCCTTTATAGCGACACAGAATGGACTAACACATAGGGAGACTATTCTTCACAACAATATTCTGTATATTTCAAAGTAACCATTTCTACGTAACTAGAAGAAAGGACTTGAAATCATACAACACATAAAAATGATAAACAGTTGAGAAGATGGATAGCCCAAACAACCTGACTTGATTATTACACATTCAACATATGTAACAAACACATCTACATCATACATATGTACATTATTATAGATCCATAAAAGGAGGGAAAAGCTCCCACTTTTAATAAGGCAAAGACTGATGGGCCAATAAAAATAAGTAAAAGAGATGAGAAAATAGTTAACGGGAAAGGAAATATAAGTGCCTCTTCAACATGTGAAAGGAGGCAGAACTTCACTCACAAGAGTAGAACAAGTTTAAATACATTGAGCTATCATTATTTATCTTTCAGATTAGCAAACATAAGAAGTCTTGGTAATAATTTTTGTTAGAAAATGTGGAGAAACAATCTTTTCTCATAGACTGTTGATAAGAGTATAAATGGGCACAGGATTTCTACAGGGCAATTTGGCAATACCTATTGAAGTTACAAATACGCATATTCTTTCATCCAGCAATTTTACATATTATTTAATTCACAGATTTATTTGTAACTGGGTTAATGTACTTAGAAATATCAATACAATTTTAAATTAAAAATTAAACTTTTGCTTAAAAACATCTTCATTTCAGCATCTTTTGGTCTAGTGTTATCTTTTCCCTTTTCCTCATCCTGCCTCATGGTGGGGCAATGTATCTCCTTACATTTGGTTTCAAATATGTAGGACTTTGTCATGAATCCATTATGAACCTGACTAACACATTTCTCTGAAAATTTTGTACTTTAAAAATTGTTAACAATTAGCAGAAAATTTATAGCAAGGAAAATGGTTACTCTTCTTATCCTCGTTTTTGAAACCAGAAAGCTAACATTTTATTTCGCCTGAGAAAGTAAATGGTCTTAAATCATCGATATGGCATCCATTGCTTTTCGAAAACAGCGATATATTTTTTAAAAAATCAGTTTTTTTGGGGGGGTACATACTTTGCTCAAATGTTACTTATTTTAACTTATAATAAAAATGGATAAAATATATAATACATGGAGTTGCCCGATTTGAGTATTTTGTGCAGCAGTTAGTATAAATATTTTGACCTTCATCTTGTCCTCTGGGGAAAAGAGTAAGCTTTCAGCTTTTCAGAATGGCGTTTTCACACATATGGCCACACGCTGTGCTGTCCTGGAGGAGCAGGTGGCTAAGTGTTGTTCTGGTCACAGAGCGCCCAAAGATTTATCCTTGCCTGACAAGTATACTCAGAAGCTGTATATAATCAGCAGTTCCATTACAGGATACCCAAATACAGTGTTCTAAGGGCATCAGAGTATGTATTCTTTTCCCTTGTGCTTCATAGAAAGTGTTTTATTCTCTCCATCTCAGAAGAAAACTATTACTTACAGAAGAGAAAAAGCTCTTGAAAGACTTCGATGTGAAAAAATATGACTTAGAACCACGTCACATTAAATTTAAGACTTTGATTGCTAAACAGTGAATATACATACAGAATTTATTGATGGTAAGGAAATTTGTACCTTAAACTACAATTAAGATTTAAAAACAGAAGCAAATAGAAGTGAATACATAAGTCCATGTTATACAAGCATAGGCATAACTAAAATTAAACATGTATAAGCCTTCTCACTACTTGCACTTGACTACTCTTAAGAAAGAAGAACTAATAGTGGAGTGGATTGCAAACTCAGTATGAAACAATCTTGTATTGTGGTAGAAATATGGCAGCAAAAAGATGTAATATACAGAAATTGCAGAATTCTGTTTCTGAATACTGTGTAACTCTAAACTAGCAAACTCAAGCATTCCAGTTCACCTCCTCTGAAATCTTCCAGTTTCAACAACAGCATACACTTTTCTTCTTGGAGCCCCCGTCCTGTAGTGTGTTGACTCTTACCTTTTACACTAGCTTTACCTGGAAAAAGTGGTACCCACACCATTAACTTATTAAGCTTTTCCATTTTTTTGTTGAATGAGTTTTTTCTTTTGAATTACATTTTTAATGGAAATAAGCTAGGGTTATAATTTCAGGGTTTCCTGACTGCATAGGACTGTAAACATTATATAAAGCTTTGTGTGCTACACTTTATTAGCTTTTAAAGGCAATTGAGTGGAGTTTATTGTATGTAAGTCTTGCATTTGTAGTTAGAGAAAAGCCTCACATGATTACCATCTGTTTGCTTTTGCAAGTGTAGCCCTAGAATTCTGATATGCCAATAGAAATGTTATTTTAGTTTTAGTGCACACTGAAGGTTTTCCACAGGCAATTTAATTCTCCTACTTGAAAGAGTATTTGTGACCCCTGATTATAAGCCAATAGGCTCAAATTTTGAAATTTACTTACATGATATTAACATATGATACATGATATAAGAATTTCAGTTTAACTTATGTTTGGTGCAAAGCTGGAGTTCCTAAAATAAGCCTTTGGTATGTGGTGTCATACGTGAATTAAAAAGTGAGATGATTCTTCTGCAGAAAGGTAAAACATAAAGGAAAATGGTCATTTTCTACTTTGTATAATGAGTGGGATATTTTATTATTTAATATCCCAGACACTCCATTACTGAAAGTAAACATAATCCTTGCTGATGGTAGGCAGATGAGGCTGTGATTCTGTATTCCATGTCTAGGTGGTGGATAGGAGCAGTCCAGTCCAGCTGTCCCACAGACTCAGCCTGTTCATTGGGGGAAAAGGGCTCAGTGACCAGAGCTAACAAAGAAAAGCAGGGAGATAAAGCAAAAAATATTGCAGCTGCTGATCAGCTGCTTCACTCATGGTGCCTCAGAGAAAGAATTCAATTTGTTCTAAACAGCATGTTACAATACAGCACACCTATCCGCAGAAGTATCCATGGAAGGCTGTCGGGAACTGCTTCTTCCACCATTCTTGAATCGAAGATTTTAAATTATACACATGCAGATAAAGGAGAATACTGTTCAGTTTAGGTTTTTGTTTTTTGAGCTGTTTGTTTCAGAATGCTATTGAAATCAGAGCAAGAACTAAGTGAGATGGATGTGGTATTAAGTAGATTCCTCAAAATGATGGCAAATCCATGCTATTCTTTAGTTTAAATATATTCTGAAAACCACAGAGTGCCTAAAAGTTTCAAAAACTGTTTTAAATATATATTCACTATTTTAAAATTTTGTGTGTTCACTATGTATTTTCTTATTCTCCATACCTTTTTAGTTGAAATACTTTTAAATTTATGGCAATGGGTCCAATTGTTAATCTGAAACAAATACATTAAGTACAAAATAGAGTATGCAAAAAACCTGCAAACACCAGGAAATTTAGAGCCCTGAAATATGTCTGGAGATCGAAGAAAAATATATTGAGAAAGTTTTTCATAAAGTAACTAACCTGCCTTTTAAAAACATGTTTATCCTCTACTTCCCGATCGTGAACATCCCATGATTCTGGAGACTTCAGTTGGGTCAGAGGACCCACAGGGCATATTCTCTGGCTCACTGTTAGACCACTCCTGATGATAAGTGGCTTGGGAAAGGATTTGCATTTCTTAACATTTGACTGTATGTGTCTTCTGTAAAGTAATGCAGAGTAACTCAGTGCTGTGGTAAATCAAGTTTGGAAATACTTAACTGTATATTTTAAAAATGTTTTCTCCTTATGGAGTAGGGATGTTCTTTTAATTCTCACCGTATCTTCATTAATGAACCCAAAGGTTTTAGATTCTGTGTTTCCTAAGGCCCCATTATTGAGAGAGTACACACACACACACACACACACACACACACACACACACACGTGCTTGTGGTATAATATGCCAGTACTTTAGTTTGGGAATTAGGTAGAAGTTAACAAGTAAGAGAATAATCCTTACATGGCAAAGGGTGAAAAAATGGAAGAAAATGTGAAACCACTTCTGGGGCTTTTACCTTTTGCTTTTATTTTGCCTGGTTTCTCTTTTTGAGGGAACTGTATTGTGTGATTCTTATTTGAGGAAATTCTTGATATCAGTAAGATTGTATAATTTTGTAAATATAAGTACCCTGAGAGAACTGTTTGGTGTAATGTCAATCAATTTAATCACTATCCACTTAAAAATTGTTCTCTCTACTACAAAACCAATATATTTCCCTCATAGAACATTTCAAACATAGAGACAAGCCCAAATGAAAAAAGAGTTACCTCTAGTCCTATCAAAATGTAATATTGGATTAAAAATATTTTAATGTGTATATGTTTTAAAAACCTCATTTTTTTACTTATTCATCCATTTATTTATTCAACAAATATATACTGAGTGTAGACTATGTACCTGACATTGCACTAGATGCTGGGAACACTGAAGTGAACAAGACAGTTAAGGACCCTGCCCTCTTATCCTAGTTGGGGAAAACAGTCATTAGATATGCAAATAAAGAAACAAATGAGACCATCAATAGTTGTGACAAGTGCTAGCAAGGAAATGAACAGCCTGGTGTGATGGAGAGCCTAAGGAGGAGTCCTCTTTAGACATGGTAGATGGGAACCAATTCAGGAGATTTATAAATCCATACCCAAACAGAGTATTTTAGGTAGAGAATGCCAGGTGTACACAGTTTTTAACCTGTCTTTTTTCCTACTAGATATAAATGTCACAATTCTTCATATAAAATTCTGTGGTAATAGATAGCTTAGAATTTTTTGAACCTTTGAAACATAATATGGTTAAATACATACATTAGGTAACATTTTCAGCAGTGTCTGGGGCAGCAGGGTAGCAATCTGTAATCAAACACATTAATATACTTCTAGTGAAACAAGAATCATCACACTGTGTGAGAAAATGACTATGACCAGCCTCTCACTTCAGCTTAGGTTTTGGTGTCAAATGAGTCCTGGTCAGAAAAAGTTTTGCTGGTAAATAAGTTACATATAAACTTTTGATTTTCTGCATGTTTTAGATTTCAAGATCATAGTAAGGGAATGGTGGAGCTGTATTTCATAATACAAAACAGCATAATCAATTTAGCTAATATCACATTTTTATACATCTATATTGTTTTCATTTAGGTTATTCAGGTGAGATAAAATGTTTCAGCTGGGATAAATGTTCTTCTAGCCATATATTTGTGGACATTAGTGATCATTTTTTTAGGATATATTTGTAGGGGAGGTGAAATTTTATCTCTGCCCTCTTAGAGTTTTTTGGGCCTGAGAATTAAACTGACTTAAGGCAGATTAACAGGGGAAAAGCATACAAATTTATTTAATGTGACTTCTATGGGAGCTCTCCTAAGGAAATGAAGACCCAAAGAAGCAGTTAGAGTTGAATGCTTATATACAGAATTGGACAGAGAGTAGTGGATTGTGAAAATGTGACAAGACAAAAGAACTTGGCCTAGAGTAGTTAATTGTGAAAAAGTAACTAAAAGATAAGGGATAGTTTAACAAGGTTGGTTTGTCCAGACTTTTCTGGGTCTTGACTCCCTGTCTCTGGTGACAAGGATGTCAATTTCCTTCCGGTATAGAGACGACATCTTACATATGGGTATTTTATCTCCTGCTTTTAGGAACAAAAATGGGGAGGTCAGAGGATCTTTCTTGCACTTTCTGTTTTTTTTAAATGCCTTTAGCTCAAAATAATTCTTTATGCCAAGGTGGCATATTTTGGGGTGGCATAGTCTGCCACCCTTCACATTCAATTGTTAGGTAAGCGTTGTGCAAACAATTTTATGCATATTTCTTACATAGAAGCTTTATTTTATATTTAAAAAATAAGAATCCTCTCAGAAGGGTTTCCTAATTCTGTAGCTGAGTTGAGGGTAATTATTCTCATAATACCATGTCTAAGGCTCAAATTGTATCATGTTTAAAAGCAACAACAACAACATCATCATGATCTTTGGCCCTGGTTGTTTTTCACTTTAATGCCTTTCCACTTGATCCTCCATTTATAACAGAAACTGCATGTATATAGAGATTGGATTATTTACCACTAAAATGCAGCTGTTCAGAGGAAGGAGGAGAAGGTAATTGGTTTTTATTCCCTATCAAAACAGAATGATTCAGGACCTGGGGTTATAGAAAAGCATCCTTTATTTAATTACAGAACCATGGGCCATGTTGACAGATTTCTGAGCTGTAATTGTCTTTTCTGTGCCCTCATTGATTTGGTCATGCATCTGACCTTCCTGATTAAAATTTGCCTAGGAATAACTCCAGAATCTAGTCTTCACAGCTTATCCTGTTGAGAATGTGATAGATTTTTCCTTTCAGAGAAGAAACTCAATCAGTTTCTTATATCAACTCTGGTTTAAGCATTTGTGATATCAAGGCCACATGTCTGCTGTATACCCTCTTAATTAACCATACCCTTTCTATGGCTAGTGCCTGCAGTGTTTCAAGTGAGACACCAGTTTTTATCAAAGCTTTAGAGTCAAGATGTCAAATCATTGCTGTTCGTTGCAAATGTATAATTTTATCACTATATCTGTTAATTCAGCAGAAAAAATATGCAATTTGAGAAGTGTGTAAAACTGTAGCTATAACAATATACAATTAAAGGATTCTGCCATTATTTACATGTACTCCAAGAGTCAAATGAAATCCTTCTTTAATTTCTAGCCATACAGAACCTACTTTTACATGTGTTTATTAAATACATATATGACATATTCAAGACCTGGGTGCATCGTTCATGAGCATGCTATTCCATTGGATCTCACAGGCCTCTCATCCATATGCCTATCACTGAGATCTGTATATTTTAGAAATTGGAATGTCAACATTATTCTTCTTAGAATAAGTGAAGGGGCTCTGTGGGCGTGAGTTGTGGCTGGTTGCTAAGAATATCTAATCAGGTTGCATTGCTATAGCAACAGTGTTGCTAGGACTTTAAAGTTTCCCTGCAATCAGTTGGAATTCATAAGTGAAAGACATTGTTTATCTCAGTGGTATTTTAAAGTGATCCTAGCTAGCATAAGGCTGGAATCCCATACTTTGGAAAGGAATTGATAGCCCCAATGAACTGCACTCTAGTTTATGATTAGTTCAGAGTATGTAATCTACAGAACCAGGGTGGTAATTTAGCAGCCTGTTTTTCCAGGTGTTTTGATTCCATAGTCCTTACCTAGTCAAAGATCATTTCCATCTGACTCAAGGATTCTCAAGGTTATCATACATTGATAATTTTAAAAGGAAAAGTATCATTTCATATTTCTGGCACAGAGCAGAAACTTGAGGACTCCAAAAATTATAATATTATTTTTGGTATATATATTATTGGTATTTATGTCTTTTCCAAAATGAAAATAGCTCTATTTTTCTAATTATAATAGTACTTCATACTTATCTAAAATGTAGGCAGTTTAGAAAGCACAAAACAGATAGTTAAAAATCTCCCAGAGTTAACTACTTTTAACATTTTGTTGCAAACATTATATATATCTATAGTTGCTAAATAAAGAGACATAAAACATATATGTGTTTCCTTGGCAGTGGCTTTTCTTAAAGGTAACTTTACATTATATTTTTAAACTGTTTTAAAACTGTCTTTATGTTTGGTTCATTGTGGTTTCGAACATTTTTTTTCCCCTCAGACATACACTCAAAACGTTGAAATGGTCTGGAGTTAGTCTTAAAGTCAAAAGCCTCTGTGTTTACTAAATATCTGCTTTGTCCTACTCCAAAAAGTATTTAAAATATTTCGTTTAAGGATTTCATAAATCACCATCTTAGTGGAACTTAAAATCAGCATTTTTTTCTGGTTTTAGGCCCTAAACTTTTCAGTGAGGGAAAAAGGTTTTGCAACTGTTTCATTCCAATCTTGTATGTGAAATTTGATTCAATTTAAGGAATTAAAATAACTACATATTTTTAACAGGTTGAGCACTGGAGCCTAGAGAGTGGTTTTAGGTTGGCTGAATATGGGTTTGCATCGGGCATGGACTATAAGTAGCATTCCCTGTCTGTTGCATGTTATTTTATGGAGACCCCAAAATGAAATGAAAAATAAAATGGAAATGAAAAATAAAACAGAAAATCTTTGAAGATTCCCTAGGATGGCTGGATAATCAATAAAGATCAAGTTGCTCATAGTTTAAAAGATAAAAAAGCCAACATGTTTTGATAATTAAGTATGGACTAGGCACTGTTTTAAGAGTTTCACTATTAACTCACTTAAGCTTTATGATAACCGTATGAAGGTGCTATGACTTGTGATAACCCTAGGAGGATTCTATTATTATTCCCGTTCTACAGGTTAGGACACTGAGGCAGAGTGAGGTTGAAAAACTCACCCAAGGTTGCGTGACTACCATGTCTATTAAGTCTCAGAGTAAAAATTCAAATGCGGATCTACCTACAGAGCCTGCTCTTAAAACCATTGTGCTTTGTTCTGAAGGATACTGGTTGGTTTGTTTAGGGTAAGCTTTTCTGTTGGATGTATTCACGGTCTATGATTTCATCCACAGCTTTGCTGGCCCAGAATCTTTTTTTTTTTTTTTGGTCAGCATATCTCGGGGTGTACTATCTTTCTCAAACTCCATCTTTCTCCAAGCTATTGTAAAGATAGTGAGAAAGTACATATAAAGCATTTAGTTCTGTATCAGTCATATAGCGTTCTTTTTTTTTGAGACGGAGTCTCACTCTGTCGCCCAGGCTGGAGTGCAGTGGCCGGATCTCAGCTCACTGCAAGCCCCGCCTCCCGGGTTCACGCCATTCTCCTGCCTCAGCCTCCTGGGTAGCTGGGACTACAGGCGCCCGCCATCTCGCCCGGCTAATTTTTTGTATTTTAGTAGAGAGGGGGTTTCACCGTGTTAGCCAGGATGGTCTCGATTTGCTGACCTCGTGATCTGCCCGTCTCGGCCTCCCAAAGTGCTGGGATTACAGGCTTGAGCCACTGCGCTCGGCCCAGTGTTCTTAATATATAGGAGCCAACACTCTCATCTATTGGATTTGGGAGACATTGTCTATATAGATGTGGATCATACAGCTTTTTATCTATTGTTTACAGAGCAGGTTTAAAGATATTGTTAGAAATAACCCTGGCACATAATAGTGGCTAACTTTGGGCAAATCCCTAACCTTTCGTAAGTCTTCATTTTCTTCTATCTGTGAGAAGATATAATAATACCTAATCTTCAACGTTACGATTAAGAATAAGAATAGACTTAGCACCCTGAATAAATAGTATGACAATTTTTAAATGGTGTGATTAGGACATTTCAAATGGTCTTGCTTTCCTGACCATATGTCCAAACTTTAAGAACATCTGCCTTGCAACTCTCTATGCCCTGCCTACCAAATCTTCAATTGTTGAACTAAGTGTTATGACTTAATATGTTCATGAGGCCATTCAAAATATTAGTATTAGTTTTCCTTTTTGCTTACTGCCCTTAATTCAACTTAATGAATAATAAAAAATATATGGGTCATAGGATGACATTGAAGCATGTTCCATTTTCCATGAAAACTTCATGGTCTAATGATTATTGTTACATATGGTGCCATTTCTCAAGGTAATTTAAAAGTAGTATAAAAAACTTATAGATTTTGAATTCTCAATTATGGTATATTTTGTCTCATCATGTTTTCTACTTACATGAATTTTTGCTCATTTATTTTCTGAAGGGTTGAAGAAAATTCAGCATAAATTTAAGAGGCTTTGCTCAAGGTTTGATGAATAGCAAATAGCACATTTAGGGAGACCAGAAAATGATTAATGAAGGAGATAATGATGTGGTCATTAAAAGGCAATATTGACAGAACATACACCAACTTTTTCAGAAAGAAAGATGTAAGACCATTTGAGAGACTCATCAGAGAAAATTCTCATGTGGCTTTTTTTTTTTCAAAAAATTTTTTTCTTGAGATAGGGTCTCACTCTGTTGCTCAGGCTGGAGTGCAGTGGCTTGTTCATAGCTTACTGCAATATCAGATTCCTGGGTTCAAACCATGCTCCCACTTTGGTGTTGGGATTACAGACACGAGCCACTGCGCCTGACCTATTTTTTTCAAATTTCCTAGTAGAGGGCAAGTTTCCTGTCATTGGGAGAAAATAGGCAGAGACTGAAAAGGCCTTAGAAAAGTATACACCTCATCTAATATGTGGCCCATAGAATCATTTATGGACACTTTCAGTACTCCGGAGGCACAAACTTTTATAGGTTCTTTACCCGCCAAGTTTCTGCTTGGCAGTTTGTGCATGTGTGCCAAATATTGATGCAAGACAGTTTTGCTATAATGCAAAATCATCACATATTTTTGGCAACTATCCTTTCCACTCTGAGCCCTCTTGCCATCTCTTCTCTGCTCCAGGGATGCTCTTCTCTAGGTCTCACATTCTTCACTGAACTGCAACCTTAGCCTTGCATAGGGCTAAAAAGCTGATGAAGGCATAAGTTGATTGTGTAATATCTCCCTTCACCTCTTGTGACAAGAATGTTAACCCATCTCCCCCAACATAAGTTTTGTCATTTTTTAAAGAGCTACCTTCAAGACACAAAGGAATGAAAATAGACAATAGGGAAATGAATCCAAGGCAGGGGTGCAGAAAGGAAGCTTGATTCTGGTTTGTAGAGACACATTCTACTGGAAAGGCTGTAGAGAGCTACTGAGGACAAGAAGATGTGAAGAAGCCCCTATGCTGCTCCTGTTATCCCCTGCCCTCTGAGGCTGAGGCTGAGGAGCATGGGTTATCCTTGACTGCCCTACCTCCCATCAGCTTGGAGTGCTTGAGGGGTCACTTCTCCATACCCTGGCCTGAATCCCTTCTCCAGCAGGCAAAGGTGAATTACCACTATCATCTACTATCCCCTTCACTTCATTTTTATGCAATATACACTTAGAAATGTGGTATACCCATGTAAACATGTTATGAACACCTACAGTGAAGAAACAGTTCTTAATTTAATTTAAAGGTATTTCAAGAAGCTTGGTAGCTCATCTTTGACCTCTTATGTATGTTGCTGTATTTTCTGTGCAAGGGTTGATCTTTGTGTTTTGTTGGGTTACATATGAAAATTATTTTATATCCCTTGAGTACATTATATAGCTTAATTTTCCCAAGAACATGTTTCACTTTCAAGAAATGTCTTGTGTGTGTAGAAACTCTGACTTGGCCTCTTATCTATTTTGTGAACCTTGTGGTTGATGATATAAGCTCTACAGAATTTTTTTTAATTAAAAAAAAAAAAAAAGATGAAGCCCAGAGTGCTCCATGCGTGTCTTTGATATTTTTTCTTTAAAGAAGAAGTTCTGCAAGACTGAAGCCTCTACTTTGGCCTGTCACAAACAGGAAAAGCTAAACCACCATTGCAGAAATTAGAAGTATCATACATTTTCTGCAGACTCTATAATTTAGTCAACTGACTCTCCCTTTGTGAAGTATGCTGCAACTATAAATCTTTTGGAAACCCATATTATTTGGGTTCCATCCAAACCTTGGATTTGCATCTATCATTCACACGCAGAATTTTGTATAGATTTTTAATGTGCCAATTGTTTTAAGTGCACTTGAAAATGGATTAGAAAAACTTGGTGAGTGAAGGTAGAACTTCAGCTGCAGCATGGAATTCTTATGGAGGTTTCTATTAAGTAGGCACTCTGAGCCCAATGGTATGTGATGCAATGGGATTCACACCAATTGCTCTGAAAAGCTTTTTCTCCTTACCTTTATTTTAGTGTCAAATAACCCATCATACTTGATCCTCTGATATTGAAAACATTCATTTTCTGAATAATTGGATGTGGTGGGTGTAAGAGCAAAAGACTGCTGAAGAACTCCTTTTGTGAACTTAATGAGATACAAAAAAGAAAGTTCAAAGTAACATGTGTGAAAGTAATAGGAATTCATCACAATTTTCGATTATATTTCCCTTGAAAAATAACAAGATGAAATGCTTAGTGCATTAGATTTTTAAAGAGCTTTAGTTGTCAGTCAGTCTTGATGTCTGTGTGTTTAAACTGACAAACCACTGTTCTGTAGCCTGAGGCAACTGGCTGAAATTAATGATATAAAACACAGGCAACTTGACAGGAAGTCATTTTACAAAGCTAGTGGTTGTGACTTGGAGAAAATTCGAAATTAAGTCTATCATGGAGTAAGGGCCATATTTTGAGAGATATTAGTCTTTGACCATCAGTCAAAACACCAGCTTACAATTAAAATGAATGATTTTACTTTGGTAGCAAAATCTCAAAGGAACCATTGTGTAAAGAATCAATGTCATAGGAGTTGGTCATACTCTCTTAGGAGAAAAGCTATGTAAATGGAAGATAAATTAAATCTTCTTTACTATTTGACAGCTTGCTAGTTCAGAAATCTAGAGTTTAGACTTAAGATTAGCATCTGTTTGCACTTTTGCCAAATACAGTATGTGACATGACTTTTCAGGGTACAGCCAGGATCAACCAAAAGTAAAACTCTAAAGACTATACCAATTCTAGCACCTGCATGGTTTCTCCTCCTATCATCCTGCAGAGGCACAGAAACCTGAGCATGGGCGGTGTTTCTCTTGGTTGTTTTTGATCATGCTTCAGCCAAGGGATGTAACAACATCCTTCAGATCTTCTTGAAGAGTTGATTTGCAGGTGGTGTCATTCTTTCACTTTTAATTCCTTGAGATATGAATAAACAGACTTGACTTACTGCTTCTGAAAGGTTGCTGATTCTTGCAACAATATCAATTTCTTGTGTTAATTCTATAATCTTCTGTGATCATCTAATATGCTTTTTATCTCATTTGACACATAATTCTAAGGTAAAGCTGAATCTCCTCAAATATTGGATCCCTCCCCAAATTAACCATTTGAGAACAACTATGCAACTTCCTTTTTTGAGCATTTATGATAAGATTTTAATGCTTTTATTTAAGGTCACAGTAAAAGGGGTATGTACATACTTACATGTAAAGATATAGGTATGTTCAGGGTATATGTATAAAAAGGCTAGTTAATAATCTGCCAGGGTTTTTAACATTTTAAAATATCCCATTAACATCTTTTATATTTCTCAATAGTATTTAATTAAAAGTTCTTACCAATTCTCTGTCACTACACATAGGATGAAATAGAAACACAGAGTGTGTTTTCTGACCACACTTGTAAATAGAATTGTGAGCATAACTTTTCTTGTATTTAAAGTTTGCCCTAGGCATATACAAGTCAGTTCTTCTAAGCAAAATACTTTCAGTTAAATGTTGTTATTTGCTTTTGGATAGCCTTTGATCATATGGACAGAAATAAATCAGGTATAATAAAACACACACAAAATATTCCAGAAAAAATTGTATTTGTTTTTGACTAATAAGTAAATACAACTTTTTTTTTTTTTTGGTTTGTATTAGTTTATAGATATTTTTGAAAGAATGGATTCAATCTTTAAAAAATTAAGAGGTAAATGGTTTATGAACACAGATTAACAATCACTTTGAGCAATTAAAAATACCATCTGTGCGTGAAAAAATTATAATGGTAATCAACAAAATTTCAGTACTTCCCAGAATCTGGTTTTGAAACTTTATTATGTTTTAGGGGAAAAGCTCTCATTTTTCTGTTTGCTAGATGAGTTAGATCACTCATTTAAAATCTGAAGTGGTCAAATTATTTTTTATAAAGATCCAGAAAAATAGTGTATGTATTTCTAAATAATCTGAATATGTTTACATTGGTTTTTTTTTTTTTAAACTTAAGCTAGGAAGGAATTACCTATTATCTAATAAACATAGTGCAACTATATAGACAAGGGGCAAACTTCAAAGATTGGATATTTTTTATTATGTGAGAGATACATAGGTCTTGTTATGATTTGGAAGTCCTGGGTAACTGGTTAGACTTTTCATGATTGACAGCAGCTGTGCAGAAATTTTGTTAAATGCTTATCATTTAAAAAAGTTATATGCAAAATATTTCTAATTTTCACTATTTTTAAATGTGAATATTTTTGACAGTCAAAGAAGATTCTCTTACTTATGAAGCAGTTTGTTTTTGTTTGTTCTTTTTTTTTTTTTTGGTATGGGGTCTTTCTCTGTTGCCCAAGGCTGGAGTATATAGTGGTGTAGTCACAGCTCACTGTAGGCTTGAACTCCTGGTCTCAAGCCATTTTTCCACCTCAGCCTTTCTAGTAGCTGGGACTACAGGCAAATGCTACTGCGCCCAGCTAATTTATTTTTTATTTTTATTTCTTGTAGAGACAGGGTCTCACTGTGTTGTGCGGGCTGATCTCTAGCTCCTGTGTTCAAGCTATCTCCCCACTTTGCCTCCTCAGATGTTGGGTTTATAGGCGTGAGCTATGGTGCCTAGCCTGAGGCAGTCTTAATGATAATTTTTTTCTGATCAAAATCTACCAAAACAAGAACAGAGCTTAATGAATGTATTTGAGAAATAGAATAATATCACAATCCATTTAGAGGATAAGGATATAAAATCAGGGTATCGCTTTGTGTTCAGGAAACAGGGAAAATAAATGATCTTTCTTTCTTTTTAGAATTTTTCACAAATATTCATTTGTTATGAGGCAGGAGCTATAGCATTAATTAATAAATAATAACAGCATGGAGCATATTCTTTGGAATGCAGTTCATGGCTTCTTGCCTGGGACAGCAAAACAGCTGTTTCTGCTAAATTACTGGAATGTGAGAAGCAGTGATGTAAACCCTTCAAAAGCACAGAGAGGGAAGGGTTTTTTTTCTTTCTCTTGAATTCCAATGAAAAGAAGCTTTTATACACAGAGAATTCAGAGTGCCCTATACTCTTGGAGCATAACGTTTGTTCTCCCTTGCATACTCCCATTATTCAGCTAGGTCGTTAGTGTGAGTTGTTTTTAACAGCTTCATGGGTCTCTAAGGATCAAGCTGAGACCAAGTTTGCCAAAATGACTGACCACTTATTCCAGTGATGGATCTATTGTAGTCTCTCACTTTCCACTCTTGTTTCAAGACAATATGGCTTTAAGTAAGAATTTTCCATATATATATATATATATATACACATGTATGTATGTGTATATGTGTGTGCGTATATATACATACGCACACACATATGTGTATGCCAAAGAGCCTTATTTTGGGGTGTAGTGTTTTGAGCCCCAACACTGTCTTTATAAGGAGATAACCTTCTGAAATATATGGAAGTATTTATGATTCATTGAATGAGATACTTTATTATGTGTTTATGAAAACCTCTGTACTTCTCTATGTGTTTGTTAGTTAATTCATGTTACATATAAATATGCATTAAGTAATTGGAGGCACAGCTTTTGAGGAGCTTGGAATCTAAATGGAAAGAAGACAGAGATGAAATTATTTCAAGAATTAACTATGTTTTAAAATATTAACAATAACAAAAGTAATGCTTAAACAGCATTACCTTGAGCTTCCCACTTTGAAGCTGGCAGTCGTAGGATGGCTTTCTTCATCATCCATTTCCCTCTTTTTTAAACCTTCAGAGGTTTAAATGTTTCCTCCATTTGGGTAATTTTGTATTAATATGTAAACCTTGACGTAAAAATGTGGGGATTCTTTGGTGATTAGGGGTCTAGCAAGTTTGCTTCTACACACACACACACACACACACAGACACACACACACACAGAGAGAGAGAGACAGAGAGAGAGAGAGAGAGAGAGAGAGAGAGAACCTACCTGTGAAGGAAAATTGGGCAAATTATCAATTTGTCCAATGAGTGTTGCTGGACATATATATTTGATAATACAAATAAGTGTAGAGACTAGTATTTCTTAGCAAATTCAGCAACACTATTCCCATCTTTTATGAAATGCATCCTTTACCAGATTGCAAACTGTTTCTATTAAAATCAATTCTAGTTTCCCTTCCTGAAATTGGACATTACTTATCTATATCATATTTGGTACTCAATTCCAGGATAATCTCATTTTCCAACTGAACAGGGCTCTAGTTCAAACCCTTCACCCTTCACAGTGACTTAGAATAGTTAAGAGATTTATCCAATGCCTCATTTTTGGTGAGTCTAGCATCTTAGTCACATCCTGTAAGCACTTGATCATTGCCTGTCACTAGGCACTGAGTGTACATGGAGTTTTAGGGTATAGTTCATACATTTAGAGCTTACCATAATAGGGAAATTTAGAAAGCAAATATGTAATTGCTACCTATTCTATTAATCTTGCTGACATTCTAATTCACTTACCTTGAAAAATTTAAGCCAGCAGATTTGGTGTCATAAGAATAAGAATCATGGACTATTTTTAGCAGAGACTTCATATCACTTTTCATTGACTGGGTGATGTGCTGATGAGACTTGAAAAATTAGCCAAATTCCCATCATCGTGTTTTATCATCCTGACGGGGGCAATGCTGTTGAATTTCAAGAGGTTAGCACAATCAATACAATGAAGTTACAGCAAAAGGGGAGATGTCTCTATTATTGAGGTTTTATCAAAGTATTAAATGTTTGGATTGATTTTTTAAAAAAAATTGCACATACATACCTCTGGAGTGTCTAATAGTCAAAAATAGGTTGAGTATGATGAGGATAAATAGCTAATACATGTGGGACCTAATACCTAGGTGATGGGTTGATAGGTGCAGCCAACTACCAGGGCACATGTTTACGTACGTACCAAATCTACATGTCCTGCACATGTGTCCTGGAACTTAAAATAAAATAAAATAAAATATTTTAAAAATAGATTGAGTATGAATGAGAGGGAAAAGAGAAGTGAGCCAGTTCATCATTATAGGCTAAAGATTATAGTGAAATCAGATCACATCTTACATTTCACATTATTTTTTCTGTACTTAGATATTAAGCCCTCATTTCATTTCACAAACTCCCCACCAATGATCTAACCCAACCAGATTCTGTCCCTGCATGAGCAGCCCCAGCTACCTCAGCCCCATCTCTCTCCACCTCCACCCTAGTCCATTCTCTTGGCCTCCTCCATCTTTCTCATGCCCATCATGCATGCTCTACCCTTAGGTCTTTGGTGCAGAGAGGTCTACTCTGCCTGGAATGCTCTATATAGATGTGCTTGTGGCTGACTCTCTGATTCCTTTCAGGTCCCTGAACAAATACCATTTCTCAGAGGCATTGTGTCTGACCATGACATCTAAGATAGCACCACCTCTGCTATCACTATCTGCTTATCATATGTTGCCTGTATCTCCACCGGCAACATTTAATCTTCATTTATTTAATTGTTGTTTTCTGTCTTCATGTTAATGCACTACACCATACGCTCTATGACAGCGGGGTCTTTGTTTTGCTCATTGCAACATCTACAGCACCTAAATCAGTTCCTGACACTTAGTGGATGCTTCATAAATAACTGAGAGATAATCAATGAATTTTCTTCATGAGAAGACAATTTTTTTGATTTAATCATATCTATTTAAAACTCCTTCTGTAGAAGACATGCACGGATGGGGGCAACACATCGAAGAACACATTCTTATTGGGGACCCCTCTACACTATGAGAAGATAATTTTGAAAGGCGACAGTGAAGGAAATAGATAAAGCCCTTTCTTCCTAGGGCTTACAAAATTTGTTTTGTGTGAAAGATAGACTTCAATTTAAACTTTCCATTATAGTAATGTTACACATATTCTTGTTCATTAACACAGTACATATGTTCAAGTTAGGCTTAAAGAGACCAAGAAAGAGAACAAAAAACAAAAAAGAATATATATAAATTCCTTAATTTGTTAACAGCATGAAATTATATATTTATCAAAGGAGTATGCTCCTCCATCACAGAGGCAGGGTTTAATAAGGAATAGAATATGTTAATATTTTGCTCTTAAAGATTACTAGTATACTAGACACTCTCTCAGATAGACACAGGTGAGATAGCCTGTTATTGAACTTTAGGATATTAGTTTTCTTTTTCCTCATAAAATTTTTCTCTCTCTAGTTACTTAGTTTGTCAATTTGACTGAGAGACAAAAATTTTTAAAGGATACAAAAATTTTCCTTGATCTGATCTAGAACTAGAAATACCATTTGACCCAGCCATCCCATTACTGGGTATATGCCCAAAGGATTATAAGTCATGCTGCTATAAAGACATGCACACGTACATGTATTGTGGCACTATTCACAATAGCAAAGACTTGGAACCAACCCAAATGTCTATCAATGATAGACTGGGTTAAGAAAATGTGGCACATGTACACCATGGAATACTATGCAGCCATAAAAAAGAATGAGTTCATGTCCTTTGTAGGGACGTGGATGAAGCTGGAAACCATCATTCTAAGCAAACTATTGCAAGGACAAAAATCCAAATGCCACATGTTCTCACTCATAGGTGGGAACTGAACAATGAGAGCAACTGGACACAGGAAGGGAAACATCACACAGTGGGGCCTGTCATGGGGTGGGGATACGGGGTAGGGATAGCATTAGGAGATACACCTAATGTAAATGACGAGTTAATGGGTGCAGCACACCAACATGGCACATGTATACATATGTAACAAACCTGCACACTGTGCACATGTTCCCTAGAAGTTAAAGTATAATAATAATTTTAAAAAATTTTCCTTGATCTACAAAAATAAACACATGAAACACTATTTTTTTAAAAAATCCAAGACTCTCAAGGGAATACTCCTTATAACAAACTGTACCTGCCAGAAGTTTTGTAACCAAGCAAGAGTCACATGGCCTGTGGCCAGCAGGATAATTGCAAAGTACTTAAGGACAAATCGTTCCCTTGTGTCTTTGTAAGGACTGTATAACTCGTTCCTTAAAGACTCCAATGGCATTATGCAAATTTAAATACACTTCTACTTCCCACTTACAAAGAGCATACAAGGAATGCCATATATGAATTATTGTTTGAGGCTAGAAGATAGCACAATTTAGGTTATTGGTTCTACGCATTTGTTAGTCACAAAATTTCAGGCCCTGTGATAGTGGTGAAAAGTAGAAAAAAAATGCGTTATTTAAATATTTATCTTTTCCATCACATGTTTTCTTTTAGGTAAATAAAAAGAAGTCTATCTTTACATATTGTAACTACCTATTTGTGTGAATTTTTAAATATAATATTTCATGGTATTTTTAGTACCTCTCTTTTTGTAGGATACCATTGATTCATTACTCTTAGAGTTTTCTTTTCTACTATAATTGTAAAAAAGCTAAAGTTCTGAACATGATCATCTTTTTTTTCTAGTTCTTACATCCATAATTCATATACAAAGTTCTCCTTAATAGTCTTCTAGTTGGTCATATTGATCTTTTTTGCCCCCTTGCCTGAATTTTCCTTAAACAACAATGAACTATCTATAGACATCACTCTAAACATGTTGCTGCTTTTGTTTTTAACAAGGTAACATGTACAAGGTGGCTACCTTCACAAATGATGCCCCTCACCCCACACAATGCATACACTGTGATGTAAAAATTGTGACAGAGGAAGAAAGATTGTATATGTGGATTTGGGGAATCTGCCTGAGTGTCCCCATATTCCATTTCTTTTCTGTTACTCCCTCCACACACATTTATTTCCTGGTAGGCCCATCTCCACTAGTATTCTTTACTTTGTCCAAACAAATGTACATTTCTCTTTGTGCCTTATGGATAAACTCCAAATTCCTGGCACATAATGTTTCTTCTATTCAAAACCTTGCTAAAAATTAATCTGTGTGACACTTTCTAAGGCTTCTCTTCGATCATGCCTTCAGTCCTTCAAAATGAATGCAACTCTCTCCATATGCAGTTGTAATTAGCTTTGTACATTATGTTTCTTGGCTTCTTGTGAATGGCTAATGAGTACCTCTCTCTTTTTCTCTGTGAAATTCATAAATTTAAATTGCTAAGGAGATCTGAGGGTGGAGGGGAAGGGGGTCTCACTCTGAGATCAGAAATTGTTTTGTGAAAAAGCAGCTTTTGAGAGATGTAGAGGTATGGGTAGTATAACTAATGTGGAGGAATGGTTGGTATACCTGATAGCTATGTCACTTTAAGAAGCAGGCAATGATATAAAGGTGAACATAGATTACTTAACTTTCATGGGCATTTTAATTTTCTAGTTTAAAAAATGTAAAATTATTTACTTATCTAGGTTAAGTAAATAAATGAAACTGGGTGGGCCCAAGAATTGCTTGGTTTCTTGGTCATTTTGCACTTTGGCACTCGATAGACAAAGGGTATATGGTACATTTATTTTCCCTCTTTACTATAAGGAAACAACACAAGTGCCATAATATGTGGCCACGGACACTTGGGACTCAATATGTGGAAAGCAAATGTGCTGTTTAAAGGAGACCACTGCAGCTTAGCTCTATCTGTTGTCATGTCGGAATGGGAGCACAATACTGACAGGTTTGAGTTTTCAGAAGAAGTAAGAAGATGTCTGTATGAGATCTCCTGACTTCTAAATGTGAATTCTAGCAAAACCCAAACCCCCACCATGTGGACTGAACTAAACACAACGAAGCCATATCCGGCCCACAGATTGCTGTGATATATATCCTGAAGATCCTTTCTGTGCCAGAGAACTATGATTTTAAATTCCTTGATAACAGAAACTGTGTCTACTCTTTTCTCTTCAACTATATCAACAAAGCATTTTAACTGGAGATCAACAACTGATCATCAGATATTTTTATCACATCAAAACTTTCATTGGATTGAAGTTTTGTAGGAAAATTTGACCTACAGAGGTATTTTCAGTGGACAGAGAACATTAGTAATTCTGAAGACAACTATTTGTAAGAAAAGGCTCAAATGCTGAACTGTGCAACATAGAAAAGATTTAATAGCATGCAAAGAGAATACATTGAAGTAGCTGGAGAGAATGGGATCATGTCTGGGAGTACAGGACGATGAGTAATCAAGAAGGGAGTTATTCATAATAGTCAACTCTGCTGACTGGCCTTTTGAAGGAAAAAAATAAAAAATGATTAGTATAGGGAGGAAGCAATTTGATTTGGCTGAGAGGAGGTTATTGGCAACCTTGGAAATGGTGGCTTTTTTCAATAATTGGGATGGAAGCCAGACTGGAGAAGGTTAAAGGGATTAGAGGTGAGAAACTGGGAGATCCAGAGTAATGCTGCTTTTCCAGGAGGTTGGACACAAAGAAAGAAGGGCTGGGATGAGAGTGGAGGAATCCATCTGTTTCAGTGAAGATGGTATGCTGGATATGGGGAACACCTGTGCATACTTGAAGCTGGATGGTGATACATCCTCTTCATTGTCCTTGGTATCTTGGAAGGGAAGTGATTATCTCCTTTTGACTTGGCCTATCTTGCATATGCAAATCCCTCTATGGTGTGTGAATAAACAAACTATTTTGATATTTTTTGGGTGGGATGATTAATAAAGTTCTTTATTTGTGTATATTCAGAAGTTCAGTACCATCGCTAACTCACAGGTTACAGAATATACACTATCTCTCCTGTGTTTGAAAATCACTCTAGTCTGTAAGTATCTCCAGATCCCTGGAATGAATCCATAAAGGCAGATTATGCTTCAATAAAATTACTGTGGCGTCAATCTGAGCCAAGAGTGTTCTGTGATTATTTTTGCTGATTGTTCAGACTGATCTCTGCCTGTTTACCTGCAACTCTTCTACTGAGCTCATTGTCTGTCTTCTTCCTGGGGCCACCATTACTGGAGTGGAACCATATGCTTCTGCCCTGGAGACTGCAGCATTATATTAGGTTGCCAAGAGCTAAGGAAGAGCTCATGTCCCCAGGTGTCTTACAGCCATTTCCTTTTATCCCTATTGAAAGTTATGGCACACTTACATGTTCACAAATTTAAATATTTAAGTAAAATAACAATAGGCCCTGCTGGCCTATTGTTTGCAGAAAATTAAACGTAACTCCTCATTGGGAGGTATATAAATAAATATAAATAAATAGAAAATAAATAGAAATCTATCTATTTGTTGAAATTTTCTCAAAAACAAAGCTCATATAGAGGAAGGAGACTAGTGGCTTTATTTAGAAATGGTGATTTTGGATGAAATGATTGATTTTTTTGTTTACAGTACACTATCAAGTTATGTAACATAGTGACATAATTTTGTTTACGTTAAAGATAGCAAAATAAGATGGTGTAAAATGTGGATCCCCTGACTTCACCATTTATTTATTTCAAATGTTCTTCTACTCTGGTAAAGCTATTAAAATAGGTGACTATGATAATCCATCAAACAAACATTTATTTAACACACACTGTGGATTTTGCCTTAGTGGCAAAGGTAAACAATTTGCACATTTACTTGTATCTAGTAGGGGATGTGAGCAATTAAGCAACTGCAATAGAGTGCAGCAAGTGCCATGATGGGGGAATATAAAATACTATGAAAGCACAGAGTAGGTAAGCACCTGACCCAGTGGGACAGAGGCTTCTCAGAGGTAATGACCTTTGGAATGAGACCTGGCGGAGGTGTAGAAGGTGGCCAAACAGATGTGGTTCTGAACAGAGGGGAAAACAGGTGAGACTATGCAGAGGTCAGTCAGAACACAGCAAGTTAGAAAAATGCAGAGAACATTTGTTATCTCTCGTTCATGCAACAAACATACATATTGTTATGCCCAGACCATTTGTTCCCCAAAGAAGACCACCAGAGTCCAGAGTCAAAGCCAAGTGGCAAGGATCTTTACTGCAAGTTCGAACTTGGTCCCTCCATTCCACAGCATACAAGAGGGCCCCGAACGATGCATGTGCTTGCTTTTTATAGCCCGATGTAAACAGGTTATAGAGGAACAAGGGAATTCTTTCGGTTACAGCATTACAATTGGTTAACATTTTAAGTTATACTTTTAGCAGTTTTCTATTGGTTCCCACGCTTTCAGTAAAGCCGTAAACGGTTGTGACCTTATTGGGGGTCTCTCCAGGTGGTGTTTTTCCAAAGTTGAGATATATGGTGTGTTTGTACTGGGCCCAGGAAGTTGAGATATATGGTGTGTTTGTACTGGGCCCAGGAAGTTGAGATATATGGAGGGTTTGTACTGGGTCCAGGAAGTTGAAATATATGGAGGAATGTGTTTGTACTGGGCCCAGGGCTGAGGAATGTGTGAATTGTGTGAATGTGTTTGTTTTGGGCCCAGGAAGTTGAGATATATGTTTGTACTGGGCCCAGGGCTGAGGAATGTGTTCTTTCAATATTAAGCACCTATTTTGTGCCAGGCACTGTGCTAGGCACTGGAAATTATAAAACGCAAAGGTGACTGTTTCATGATATTTACTATGTAGTCAGGAAGCTGACACACTAAATAATTGCAGGATGGTATATAAGCACTACAATAGAGACATGTTCTAAGGACACAGTGGAACAAAGGAGGAAAAGCCAATTATGTTTGGAGGTATGAAGGAAGGCTGGAGATTTATTTTGCAACAACTCAAGTAAAAGAGGTCCTTTATTTTGTTTAGGGGCTTAATTTATAAATTGACCTTGTCCTACCAAGCTAACATGTTTGCTTTGAAGCAGGTTTTGGGATGAGAAACCTGAAATAAACGAGAAGAATGATTTTATTTGAGACAACGAAAAATGTGTATTGTTTCCACAATGAGGAAAAATGATTCACTAACTCCCAGGTTGCAGGAAAGATAACCCAAAGACCATCTACTTCCATTATATATTGCTGTATGTGAACCCAATATACACAGTCTCCTCAAGTAGGGGATTGAAGTACTCAGTCAACTCAATCATTGTATATTAACATAAGCTAATATCTTGGAATAACATGTTGCTACGTGTTCTGTTCGTGTAACTCAGCTTCTAAAGACCTGATCATATCTGGTGTCAATGCAATGGAGTGGATTTAGAAGATTAAAATAAAAAGCTGGATTTAGAGTAACTGAAAAAACTCCAGGCACTTTAAACATATGACATAAGTGTGGATTATATATGACTTGTTATTAATTCTTAGAAAAATAATATTTAAAAAAGCAAAATTATTCTAAAGGAAGGACTCATGATGGGAGTTTTTTTTTTTTTTTTTAGAAACAGGGCACTCTGTCATCCAGGCTGGAGTCAGTGGCATGATTACAACTCACTACCTCCTCTAACTCCTGGGCTCCAGCAATTCTCTTGCCTCAGCCTCCTGAGTAGCTGGAACTATAGGCACATACCACTTCACCTAGCTAATTTTTATTTATTTATTTATTTTTTGTAGAGATGGGATCTTGCTGTGTTGCCCATACTGGTCTAAAGTAATCCTCCCACCTCATCCTCCCAAAGTGCTGGGATTACAGGCATGAGCCACTGCCTAGCCAGATTTGGGTATTTTTAAAAGATAGCTATAAAAGAATGTGGCAGGAGTTCTTTAAAATAGTGAACCTTGAGGGCTTAAGAAACGACAGTAATTAGTGGGTATGAGGCCCACCAAGGTCCAATGAGTTGAAGTGAACTGCTCAGAGTTTATACTCACAGAGAGAGCCCGACCTGTTCTCCCGTTCTCGTTCTTGCCAGTGCTTGCTCTCTGTCCATCCATGCCTCAGAATGACTGACTTATCTTGATGGCCAAAAACACTGCTCTCAAAATGCCCTGGCAGATTAAAGAGGTACAGTTATGGGGATGTCTGTTGACCTTTTCTTAAATTCTGTGAGAGAAACAATAAAACATCAATACCTGGTCATTTGATTAACATCCATGCAATTTTACATTGTTCTCATTGTTCTGTTTGACATTGAAATGTATCATCTGCTTTACTTTTTAATTTACTTGCTAATAAGATACAGTTTTCCACATGAAAAGTTAATAATTATATTTATTATCTAAAACAAAAAATGTAAATTAAAAATCTTGCGTACTATGTGAATTATAAATACCATGAAAGGGCAACAAAATAATAGTAATAGAAAGGTAATATTGAAAATGAAGCATGTGTTTCATCTGTAGAACTAATACAAAATCAGAAAAGAGTCAATTGTTTATATAACAGTAAAAAAAATCAAATAATATATTAGGGAAGGCTCAACCATTTAGAGAATGAAACATCTTATGTGTGACTCACTTGATATCTTCTTAAACAAGGTGGTCATCTCTAACCTGGATGAACTGTTTAACAAGGAGAATGTTTGACACAAGAACTTACATAATTTTCCACAGCTCAATTCCATATTGATGAGATTTCAAACAACAGGACTGGTTTGGGACTACATGATTAGGAGTCTAGAATATGTCTGTCAGATTTGTCCTTGATGCTCAAATTAGGCAAGATATCAAAAGATAGAAATAAAAGTCAAGTAGTTTTAAATGCAGAGAATAAAAATCCTATACAGAAAAATACGATGCCTTTTGTAATGTAAATACGGGATTGGACTCAGTGCGAGAAATGAAGGAAAAGAGCAAGAAAAAGTCTGTTACAAGCTGAATATGGGTCAGTAATTCACTGCCATCATTTAAAAAAAATTCTGCATCATGATGAGTGTGGCTTATATTATTTCTATGTTGGGAATGGCCAAGGTACTTTAAGAACTAAAAGGTAAAACTAAAGAATGCTAAAAAATAATACAAATAATAGGAAAGAAAGGAAAAGAAAGCCGTAGATGAGTACAGGTTTAAAACATTTCAAAAGATGAGCTGAAAACTGACTTGTATAGACACTTTTGAGAATGGGAAATGATTTTTAAGTGAGGGAGATGTTGATCATTTCCGCTTTATATTGAGATGGAAGAAAAATGGGCTTGGTGAAAGCAAAAAGACTTTTTTGTGGACTCTCAGTGTGATAGACATTATGAGAGACAAAGAGAATAGTAAAATTACCATCCTGGAAAGCTTCACTAAGATAATGAATGGTCATTTTTCTTTAAGATTTAAGATATTTGCTTGCTTGAAAAATACTTAACAGCTGACTGGAATTGTCTGCCAGCTTTGTGACTATAATTTGAAGTTTGCCAAAAACTCTTTAAAATGTATTACAAATTTTAATTTAAAACAAACAGAGGGAAGAGCTATACAACATTAGTATCTGTGAGAATCCTATTAAGATGCATTAGAAAAAAATTACTTTTATAATAATTTATTAATTGGCTCAAAATTTCTCTTTATTGCATTTTTCTGGAGATATTTATTTTTCCCTGAACCATTCATTCATCTTGCCTTGGATCTATTTATTTAAGGACAGAGAGGATGCCTTGGGGACTGTTGCAGGATAATGGGCAGATGGGTTGACTTCTTGCTTATTAGTAAGCTGGGATGATTTGACTCTAAACTTCTTCCTAAGGGATAGAGGCACTTAAAATGAGGTTTACTCAATCATGGAAGTATAATTGAAGTAAAGATATTATTTTATCTCCCTCCCTCCCACCCCATTTCTATTTTTTTGGTATTCTTGTTTGACTTGATGACTTAGTGTTATCACTGATGAAACCTTAAGTAGACCAGTGGTTTGTTCTTTTGTTCTTTTGTTATCAGGATGGGACAGATGTAACTGCAGGGTTCAGCAGGAGGTAGCTAGGAGAAGCTTCTCATTAAACAAGAATTGAGAAATCCCATCTGAACACCCCTTCTCCTATTATTTAGTAAATGGAGAACACATGATGAATAAAACAGAGAAATTCTTAATATCAAATGCAAGGGTATGCAAAACCTGCAGGAAACTCTATGTGTGCTTTTCTTCTTTCTTTCCGTCTTTTTCCTTTCTAAAACAAGACATTTGTATTCACTCAAGTTAATCATAGTGTGTTTTGAGGTAATCATAATTAGATGTAATTACTGTGTGGTCAAGTTATACCTTAATCAATGAGCCCAATTGAGTACTTGAGACATAAAGAACTTCTCAAACTCAAACATCCCCAAAATCCTTGACAGGAATGCTAATGCTATCACAAATGAATCAAAGCATTATTTTGACTCTGATTAACAGTTCTACTTATTGTACCACTCTAAGGCTGCACACACTGTTTGAAAAATATATGCAACTTAAATCATAAGCCTGTTTGTTTTTTGAGGGAGAAAGAGATATAGAATGTTTTGGATTCATGTCTTCTTTTGTTGATCTAATTTTTGAATTGGTTTCTAATATAGAAAAGCTGTTGTTAGATGGCCTTGTCCCAGACCTGGGGCACGAACTGTGTGGAGAGTCAAGGAAGGGCATGGGTTAAAAAATACAGAATGTGAGGCAGTGGATACTGTCTTGCCTCTGAGTCCTTTTCCAGTGCCGGGTGTTCTTCATTCCCACCTTCACCCTTTTAACTGTTCTTACAGGGGGATTCCATGCTGAGAGTGTAAACCCTTAAACTTCTGAGTCTGGTACTGTTAGTGTAGGGACTCTGGAAACAGAGTCTCAGGAATGATTATATGGTCCTCAAATCTTTCACTTAGCAATGAGTAAGGCTGTAACATTGACTTTGAGGTATTGCCCAAAAGCAGCTACTTCTGTTATTCCAAGTCAGTGATACCAGTGAAAGATTTAAAAATCACTTTAGAGAGAAGGAAAGTACTCTTTTACAATTAAATGAGTTGTATTTTTTAAATTTATTATTCAAAGAGACAGTGACCCTGTAGTGTTTTCCCCCTGATAGGATAGGGCTCCTAGGCTGAGTTAGAATACTCACTCAAGTGCTTGTAGATAAATCTTTTCTGAAAATATCTGCTATCAAGCTTTTAGATGAAACATTCTTCTACCCAGGAAAACAGAGTTTTTCTAGAGAAATCCAATTTTGGAGTGAGCTTTAGAAGCTCCAGCTGACATTCACTATATCATAAAATAGCTTCCAGTATCAGGAAAAGCATGTGTGTCCATGTGGAATCACAAGCACTACTCCATTTGTCCACATTCAGCTGTTTAAGTTGGATTACACTTGAGAAAAATTAAATGGTCTCTCCTGTATTTGCAAAACTACATATTATTTGGCCTTAGGAACTTGATAAATAGGGATCCAAGGAATACCATGTTGCCACCAGTGTAGCGTAGGATAACATCTCTATTTTGTATTACATGAGGACAGAATGGCTGAGTGTGTACCAGGATTACAACCTCAGAAGTCTTACCTATAGGGTAACCTTCTTATTTTAGAAATTAAGACACTGAAATGCAGGAAAATGGTTATAATCCAATTAGTGGTTGATCCAGGAATGGAATTCTTATGTTCTATTTCTCCAGTAAAGCAGAGAAAAAAGCTCGAAGTCTGTAATGGCATGATAGGGGAAAAGTGCTCTCTAGGGAATTAAATCTAGGAAACACAGAAATACTCAAAACAAAACAAAACAAAACTCCTCACACATCAAATGCTAAGTTCGTGTTATTATCACATGCCTAGTTATATTTTTGGAGAAAAGAGATTTATTTCTCTTATAATAGTTACAATTTGAGAAAGAAGTGTGTGTGTGTGTGTGTGTGTGTATGAAGTATCTAAACTGCAAGTTGCTCAGATGGAATTTGTCACTTTTATTACTGCCCTTATCCAATATTATAAAGAATCCCATCCATGTATGCAACTCTTTATGATAAAAAACAAATGGATAGTTTCTATTTAACTGATCTAACTGCCCATTTGTTACTAGCAGTTGACCCCCATATTGACAACCTCCAGCAATCACTTGCCTTGCTTCTCTCCTTCTACATTGTCTCACTCCTACACCATAGATGCCTGGCTCTCTGAATTATACGTAGAGCTGTCTTAACTATCTTGAACAATGTATCTTGGCTTGCTGGCTGAGCCTCCACTGCCAGCCAGGTTTCCAGACCCAGTGGGTAGATCTGCTCTTTTCCTGATTGCTTCATTTTTCTGTATGTTGCCATGCCCAGTTAGCTAATGGAATAGAATGAGTAATTTGCTGGGAATTACCTAAAAAGTTCAAGAGGAAGAAGCTCTGACTCCCAGGAAGACCTGGGTTAAATATTGGAATAGGAATACCTTGAAGATGGTTTGAGATAGGAACCTTGATAGGAACACCTTAAGGATGATAATTATATCAAGAGGGGAAATCAAGATAACTTTTTACTGGGTCATGAGTGTTCCTTAGATTGTCAAAGAAGAGAAATCTGCTGTTTGTTTGTATTTTTATTTAGCTTATAACCTGATGTAGTTTTTCAATTAAACTAATAATAACTGAGTAATCTTGATTTATCTGCAATCTATTCAATTGATCAAGAAATACACACTGTCTCCTTTGTGACTAGCATTACTGGAAAGAAAATATTCATGAGAAAAGACTGCAGCCAATATAAAGAAACCTCCTGGGGGTGGTTTTAACTTTCCTAGGTTTAAGTGAAAAGTGGGAACACATTTTCCAGTGAGAAGAGAGTACCTTTTTATGCATGTCCTTGAGGGCAAGAATCATGTCTAAATTATCTTTTTATCTGTAGAAAGGAGAAGAGAAGCTGGCGCTTAGCAGGTGCGTAATAATGTTTGCTGAAGAAATATTGACAATCTTTCTGGGAAAATGTAGAGAATGAGTAAATTACCTGATTCTTTTCCACTTAATGACATCCTTCTCTTTTCTCCACTTCCTGGCTTAGGCTACCATGATGGGGAAATGCAGTTTGGTAATGCTACTGGAGTATGAAATTCATTTTCCTATGGAAGAAATGTTTAAAACAACAGTTTAGACATTATTAAATAGATATAATAATTATTATTCATTAGGTGTAGTTAAAATGATAATGATTAGATATAATTGAAAACTGTTTTACAGAGAACAAATGTTTTTGTTGGCTATCTAGGAACTCAAGCCATATATAATATAATTTCTAGGAACAGACTTTGTGTTCAAACCTTGAGAACCTCATCGTTTTTCTAAGTTGGGTTGACATCTACCTTCCTTTTTTTAACTTTTTTTCTTAAAAAATAGGCTTTTCTACTATTCTAGATGTTATGAGTCTGTGGAAGAAATAACAGATACCAAGCATGGCTTTCACTCAGAATAAAATGATATGTATCAAAAGGTACTTTTTTTTTTTTTTTTTGGTGTGTGCTGCAGGTGGGTTGGGAAGGAAGTGTTCTGGATTTATCCAGTTGGAAAGAAAATACAGATGCATATTAAGCAGTTAGTGAGAACTAGCTTGTGTGATTAATATAGACAAGAATTGGCATAGTGATCAAAAGAGAAGGAAAGTTTTATGTAGTTTGTCATTTTTAGAAAAGGCTTCATGGTCAGTTTGGGATTTGAGGTAGGTAGGTTTTAGGAAGATGAAAGAAAATAAAATAGGTAATTTTTTTTTTTTTTTTGAGATGGAGTCTCGCTGTGTCTCCCAGACTGGAGTGCAGTGGCGCGATCTCGGCTCACTGCAAACTCTGCCTCCTGGGTTCACGGCATTCTCCTGCCTCAGCCTCCCGAGTAGCTGGGACTACAGGCGCCTGCCACCACGCCCGGCTAATTTTTTGTATTTTTAGCAGAGACAGGGTTTCACCATGTTAGCCAGGATGGTTTCGATCTCCTGACCTCATGATCGACCCACCTCGGCCTCCCAAAGTACTGGGATTACAGGCGTGAGCCACCATGCCCGGCCAAAATAGGTGTTTTTTAATCTGGAAATTTTTCACCAGCCCAGGAAAATAGGATTTGATGCTCCTCTTAGAAGTTCTGGTAACTCATCCTTAATAAAAATTTGATCATATTGTATTTTGATTTATCCATCTCCTTTTATAGATCTTTGAGTAAAATGCTTGAAGGCAGGAATGTGTAGATGCATTTGGGCAATAGTTGGAAATGTTTCACCTTTATTCTGAAGATACTGAAGACTAAAAACTTTTTTTATGAAGAGTAAAAATACAGCTGTCTGGAAATAAGATTGGAGGAGAAAACATGAAGACAGGGAGATAGTAAATCCTGTTGATTAAAATAATTCAGATAGAAGAGAAAAAGGGGTGGAGCAATAGAGAATGGAAGGAATACCTAAGATGTATTTCCAAAGAAAAAACAAAATGTTTTTATTTACTGGATGTAAGAAATTGAAAAGAGGAAAGGGAAAAGTTACTAGAGGTTCAAACATAGATTTTTAAAATTTCTGTCCAAATTAATGGGTAAAATGCCACAGCATTTGTACAACTGCCAAAACTGTTTTTCAGGTCTAAATAATTTGCATAATTACTGTCAGTATTTCTTTGTTCCTTCATTATTTTTCAACTCTATTTGTTGACCTTGAGAAAATTAGGTACCGTACTCTCATATATCTTCCAATGTCTGTGTTTTCTAGTGGAAAAAGAAAAGGGAATTGAAAACGAAGACAGCTACATTACATTTTGTCTGATATTGAATCACTGGCCATTTAATCTGCTCCTTAAAACTCTCTTTGAGTCATTTTTTCCACTTTGAAATGTAGCTTCATACATTCAAGGACTTTTAGTAGTAAAAAAAAAATGTGGAAAATTATCTGGGAGTTTGGATGCCACATCCAGGACTTGAAACAAACAAAAAAGAAAATTATCTAGGAAAAAAATTAGAGAGTAATCACACATTTGAAGAGATACAGAAACTGAGGACCAAGTAAGTTATATGATTTGTTGTGAGTCCTGTTGTCAGTTAAGGACAGCATGGGGCTTAAAATCTGTGTATGTTGACCTTCAGCCATTGCTTCTGATTGTATACCGTAGTGATTTGGGTAAGAATACAGATAATCTTCCAAATGTTTATAATTAAGCTAACTTACATCTTACTACACAGATATGTATGCCTGCAGGAAATTCGAGGGAAAATTCATCTCGTTTTCTCTTAAATTTAGACTGTGACAAAGGACAAATTCACACTTTGTGCCTCAACTGCAAAATAACCTGTATTTTTTGAAACTTTCTGTTGAGATAATGTTCTGTAGATTTCTTGCATTTCTGTACATCTTGCAAGCAGAGGCACTGACTGTCTTTGTTCTAGATTATTTTTTTCAAAGATGTTGGTATAGCAAGCAGCACAGAGAAGCAAAAGGCTGGCATGCTTACTAGCTAGTATAATAAAGATAAAGGTTCCCTCTGGAGCAAAGTACACACATACTTATTGCCCATGATAAAAGATTCAGTCTTCCTAAACTCAGAGTTTCTCTCTGGTACACAGCCTGGCATCTGTCTAGCCTGTACACATTACTTTAATTGGGAGAAGGGAAACTGACACAAATATGCTGATGCTAATGTTGCTTGCAGTGGTATATAATAATACCAGCTCTTTGTTTCTGACCTGGGAGTCTCATATCTTCTGCCACAATCTACGAGATTGTAGCAAACTAAGTTGTTAGCTTGCAAGTAGGATAAGATCTCAGTTCCCTCACAGTTCAACACTTTCTAGGTGACAGATTTATGGGCCCAGGAAATACTCTTATAGTTGGTTATGCATAAGTAAAATTGAAAATGTTGTAAATCAATGGACTTAACTAAATTTTTACTTAGATTTCTACAGGTTTAATTAGAACAGCTTAAGGTCTAAGTGTGGCATTAATATTCTGGGTCTCAACTGATTAGATTTGTGAAATACTATTATACTTAGTTGCTTTCATCAATTTCAATCTGTGTAGCATTAAATGTATTATTATTGTTGTACTCTAAACGTTTTTGCAAATTAACAGGCTGGCAAAAGTTATTTTTTGACACTTATGCAAGATAAACTGGCAAGCAGATACTATGTAGTAATTTGTATAGTCAATGTGACCAAAATAGAAGGATTGACCATACTTTAGTTCCTAAGTTTTTTTGTGTAGGACTTGATGAAATTGCTTGAGGAGGATTGTTTTTCCTACTTGAATTTGGATACTCTCCAGGTCTGATTATCACCACATTATCAAGGCCCAAGTCACAATTTGTTCTTGGTAGTTAAGCAGATTAAATAATTAAAGCAGATATTTTCTGTTCTAGTGTTACTCCAAGCCAGAAACATGAATAAGGCCTAAATAGAAAAGAACAGGGAATTTGTCAGATATGTAGGTTTTGTTAAGGCCCAGCCCCCAAAATATCCAATATTTATGTAAATCAAAAATAAAGACTAAATTCTAGACGGCAGTAGCAGGTTGTTAACAAGTTAATAAACTTTCTTCCAACTCTATTATGTGTTTAATCATTTTCCTAGTATAGAGTTTGAAGCTAACAAAGAATAAATATGCTTGCACTACATGTGTCCCTTTGTAAGACATTAGTTCAAATCAGTTCTAAGTTATGATGTATTTTTGTTTCATTTTTAAGCTTGTTTTTTTAATTATCTTTTTTCGTATAGAATTTAAGGCTGTTTGGAGGTCATATAGATGTTATGTAGAAGAGGAGGGGCCAAGGAGAGTGCAAAGAGAGAGGCTAAAGAGAGAAAGTTCAAAAAAAGCTGCACTGTAGTTTAATATGAAAGAATTCCGGTGAATTGATTAGACAGTGAAAAGTAGGATACATGAAACTCATCTTCGAAGATCAACAAAGACTTTTCTTTGAGAGGAAATAGTAGAGTTTGACCCAGTAATATGTAATCATTTCAGAAATTCATTGATAATCTTTTTTTTTTTTTTAATGAATAAAGGGAATGCAGAACACTGCAGTTCTGGCGAGCAGAGTCTGTTCCTTTGGGAAAAGACCCCCTAGTATAGTATGCAAAGTCAGCCTGTCTGCTTTCTCTCTCTCTGGCCTACTTTACTTACTGGCCATCTGTGGCCTAGTACGTTTTCCAAGATGGCTGCCCTTCCATATGCTCTACAGCAATGTGACCTTTCCACCTTCCTCTTAACAAGAGGTGGAGTCAATTTCTTCACCCCTTGAATCTGGAAGGGCCCTGTGACTGCTTTGACCAATAAAATATGGCAGAGCCCTTAATTGGATAGGCACTTGCCATTTCCTGGCCTCTAGGAAGACAACTGTAATCGAAGAATGCAACTACATTCAAACCACCATACAATGAAAACCCAAGCCATGGGGAGAGGCCTTGAAGAATGAAATGCCACATGGAAAGAGAGAGAGCACCAAGCACCAGGAAATCAGGTATGTGAGTAAGGATGCCATGGTAGGAGTAGATCCTCCAGCCTGAGCTGCCCCAGCTGACACTGCATGTAACAGAATGAATCAGCCAGGTGAGCCCTTCCTTAATCCCCGACTCACAAATTTGTGAGAAAAATAATATTATTTAGGACAGTAAGTTTGTGAGGTATTTTGTGAGGTAATAGGTAATTAGAATGCCACTATTCCTGACTGGATGGTAGTTAGAAGTTGGAGATTAGAAGTTAAATAACACTAATAGGTAATAAACTCTTTCTGTTGATTTTTTTTTTTCCTAAATGGAAGGAATTGTAGTGGTCAGTCATTAATAATTAATTCACAAGAGTGATAAGATAGCAAACTGACTTCCTTTGCCATCTATTTTTTTTTTTTTTTTTTTTGAGACGGAGTCTGGCTCTGTCTGCCAGGCTGGCGTACAGTGGCCGGATCTCAGCTCACTGCAAGCTCCGCCTCCCGGGTTTACCATTCTCCTGCCTCAGCCTCCCGAGTAGCTGGGACTACAGGCACCCGCCACTTCGCCCGGCTAGTTTTTTGTATTTTTTAGTAGAGATGGGGTTTCACCATGTTAGCCAGGATGGTCTCGATCTCCTGACCTCGTGATCCGCCTGTCTCGGCCTCCCAAAGTGCTGGGATGGCTTGAGCCACCGCGCCCAGCCTATTTTTTTTTTTTTTTACTATAGCTATTTATTTAAAGGCTCCTTGAAGCTTTAATGTTCATATTATGATTGGTTTCCACCATTCTTGAGTTTCTCCGGCAAAGGGTAATGTGAAAAACAGGCTCATCTCCAAGTTAATCCTCTTTTGCCTTCTTCTACTTAGATTCTATTATACAAACCCTTGATCTTAACTTGTGGTATTTTGCAGCATTTTGCAAAACCACAATAACAACAAAAAATCATTTTCTCTTATTCAGCTTTCTACTTGTAATGCCTGAAGCATCTGAAACATTTCTGCCTCGTAGATAATGATTTATGTATTTTTTTTTCTCAGAGCACCGAGCAATTGCTGGGCCTATGTGTTTGCTGAGGAGTGGGGGCTCCTGAATTCATTTTAGCTGAAAGACACCCCACTAGAATATATTAACACTGGATTACGAAGAAGAAAACTGAGAATTTAGTTCAAAGTGCCTAACTATATATGCAACCTTGAGTAGGTAACATAGCCTAGGGGTTCCAATTTTCTTTCTTACTGAGAGGTAGGAGCTGGATGCAATGGTTTCTAAGTTACCTTCTAACATTGGGATTCTTTGTGTTCTTGTAAATTCCATCACCACTATGGGTACATATCTTTTAAAATATGATTTACATTTATAATGGACTTAAATATGGAGGCCCTAGGTTATTTGTCGACTTTTTATCAATGGGCCCAGACTTTTTCTTCATTGTTAAAAGAAAAAAATTTGCCGTAACTTATTTTTAAGCTGGTTTAAGATAGAAAATGTTTACAGTAATAAAATTAAGTTGCCTCTGAAAAAATATGTGTTTCAAGGACGTGACCTGCCCCAATGTGCTATTTATTTGCATTTACAGGAAAACCCAATTATAACAGCTATTTTCAAGAACTAATATCACTAGAGACTGAATATATAGTAGAGCAAGCAGATGATAATGCGTCCTAAAAAACTGACCTAGCCGGGAACATGTACATGGTGAGCTCACCCACATTTTGTTATTCTTCTGTGAAATTCTACATTTCATCTAAAATATTGTTGCTGATATTTATGTAAAATAAGACATAATCACTAGGCTAAATTTAATATTTGTCTCAGGTGAAGTGAGGTGCTAAAATTTTATGTCATGATTTCCAAAAGTTCTCTTTTTAGATTGGACAGGGCAAATTTTGCAACCAAGTTATCTCTTTGGTAAACCTTATATTGGACTGGTGTAAAGCGAAAACAATCAGGTCCCTAACCAATTGCTGCTGCTGCTTCTTTAAAATCCATCTCAGTGAAGCCTTGATTGAGCTGGTTGCAATTCAGGAAGGACACGCTCCATATTTACATCAGACACAAAGGTCTTTCCTCCCTTAATCATTCACTGAGGGGAGTAGTTGTTTAGTGGACTTGTTTCTCTCTGGTCTCTTACATCTTAAGCAGGAATTTGTGGCTCCTTAATTTCAAATCATAGCAGGTAAGATGTAACGCCAGCTTTTAAAGCCCATCCGTGTGAAGATGACCATGGTGTAAAGGCTACTTAGTGAGGTGGCATGAGTGCTGCGTCCTGTCTTCCCTGTGCTAACTCGTTGTGCTAGCTTGAGAGCAGTCCCTAATCTTTTTGGGTCTTGTTCCCTCCTTTGTCAAATGAAATGGATTTCACAAATTTTTCTTTGCGAGCCCTTCCCCATGTGAGACTTTTGTGATGATGAAGTCTCTGTTTAGGCAAGATGCCTTCCCACTGTCCTCTTCTTGTTTCTCACTTCCTCCTAGGACTTGTGAATATAACATTTTTAGTGGTGACAGACTAATGCATTTGTTCACCCCTCATCATCATCTATCTCCAGGACTGCTGTTATAGACTCTTAGATACCTCTCATCACATCCATTCTCTGCTTAGTTCTCATCCAGTAACGCTTTATAAGGAACGCTCTTTACAAAAACTTCAGATTTTATCATTTCACTTCTCTCTTTAAACCATTAAATGGCTTTGATGGCTTTTAGGTCTAAATCCCGAATCCTTAACATGGCCTATTGAGCTCTTTACTCCCTGCATCTCTGGCATCTTCCCATGCCCCCCTCTGTTTCAGTTTAAATGTGCTGCAATAAGCACACATGATATACTTTTATCGAGGGACAACTGGTGATATCAGGCTGAGGATGTTGCTGGGTGTGGCTGCTCAAATCTCTCCAGCTCTTCATGGGAGATGGGCTCAGTTTGGTGGTCATGGAATTCTTCTTGCCTAGGCATAAGACTGGTTCTTCTACCTCCAAACATATTCCCTGAAACTTCAGAGGAAGTATGTTACATGGTTGCAAAATCCACCCCTTTTTAGCCATATCGCCAGTATATAACATCCTAGTTTTAAGAAATATTTTCCATAAGCTAACAGGGTCATCTTACTACATGGTTCACAAGGTATATAATTATGATTAGGTATGACACATCAGTACTATATTAGTTTAGGCTGCTGTAACAGAATACTATAGACTGGGTGGCTTAAACAACAAACATTTATTTCTCATAGGTTTGAGGACTGGAAAGTCCAAGATCAAAGTGCAGGCAGAGTCAGTGTCTGGTGAGGGCCCAGGCCCAATTTCTGGTTTGCAGATAACTGTCTTCTCATTGTATCTTCACATGGCTGAGAAATAAATAATCTTTCTTCTGTTTCTGCTTGAGGGCACTAATCTCATTCATGAGCAGTCCACCCTTATGACCTAATTACCTCCTCTGATAGTTAATTTTATGTGTCAGCTTGACTGGGTTAAGGAATACCCAGATAGCTGGTAAAACATTATTTCTGAGTGTGTCTGTGAGAATGTTTCTTGGAAGAGATAAGCATTTGAATCAGTCCACTGAGTAAAGAAGATTCACCCTCACTGATGTGGGCTAGCACCATCTACTCCATTGAAGGTGCAGATAGAACAAAAAGAGAGATGAAGGATGAATTCTCTGTCTTTTTAAGTTGGGACATCCATCTCTTCCTGCCCTCAGACATCAGAGTTTCCAGTTCTAGGCCTTCAGACTCCAGGGCTTACACCAGCCCCTCCACCCTCCCTCTGGTTCCTGGAGTCTCAGGCCTTTGGCATCAGCCTGAATTACACCACCAGCTTTCTTGGTTCTCCAGTTTGCAGATGTTTTATTGTGGGACTTCTCAGCCTCTGCAGTAGTATGAGCCAATTTCCATAATAAATCCCCTCATCTATTTATATATCCTATTTGTTCTATTTCTCTAGAGAACTCTGACTAATACACTTCCCAAAGGCCTTGTCTTCCAACAACATCACGTTGGGGGTTTGAATTTCAACATGTACCTTTTGCAGGGACACAAACATTTGGTCAGTAACAGATACCTACATGGGACACTGATAGTCTATGGATAAGCATGCTTGCTGAAACTTTTAGGCCTAGGATGGAGTCACTACTGCAGGCCTGGCTGGAAGCTACCATTCAACTATGTGGGCCTCATCTCAGTTCTGCCAATGTCATGGTCTTTTCCACCAGAGGGCATTCTCCAGTGCTGTTATTTTTGCTCAAATGATTCTTTAACTCCCACTTACACCTTCCTTTTCATTTAGATAATTTCTATTTACAGCTCAGATCTTCTCAGTTTACAAGTCACTTTGTCTCAGATACTTTTCTTGTTCTTTCAGACTAGGTTAGGTGCCCCTGTTTTATGCTTCTGTAATACCCTTATCTCCTACAGAGGTTGTTACTGTATTTCTAGTTCTATGATCATCTCTAGCTTTAGATTGTAAGCTCTGTAAGGAAAAAGATTATCTAATTCATGCCAAAGCCCCAGCAACTAGCATGGGGTCCAGCATGTAGTAGTCAGTGATCCTCCAAAAATCTGTTGGATGAATAAAGGAATAAATAAATAGAGAGGAGAAAGACATAGGTGAGAGGAACGAAAGGATCTCAAGGAGGGAGAGGAAGTACTTCTTGCTGATGCTGATGGTGTAACTACTAAGAACTGGGAGAAATAAATAAAAAAGGCCTCTTGCCTGGCCCATGATCCTCACTTTAGCTTCCAAGGAGGTGGAACTACTAAATAGAGTCCTTCCAGGTCTTCTATGGAAAAGAAGAAGTATTGACTAACACTAGGACAGATCCTTGGCAATTCAGGGAAGGCACTGGAAGAGAGCAGTCTCCAGGCCCAGAAGTAGATCTGACCCCAACTCTGTGTACATTCCAACAAATACATGGGGCTTTTAAAAAAAATAGAGGCAGGGTCTCACTATGTTGCCCAGGCTAGTCTTGAATTCCTGGGCTTAAGTGGTCTTCCTGCTTTGCCCTCCCCAAAGCACCGGGATTACAGGCATGAGCCACTGTGCCTGGTTGACCAGGGGCCTTTTTATTGTGAATTTGGGGAAGCTGGAGTTTCTCTTTGTTATCTTTATTTTCCATATCTTTCCCCCACTGATAACAAAAGTATAAAAAAGAAAGAAACAAGAAGAATTCCTAGGGAACCTCAAAAAAGTCATGTGTTTATTTGTAAGACAGGCAAGCATTCTGTGTTTACATTCTCAGTGAGTCAAGAAGGGAGACCACCATGGTCACAGCAATGACTTTTGGCAACAGAAAAGGAAACAAAGGATTTATTGAGGAAAAGTGGAAGGAGGAAAAGGAGAGTGGACAGAAGCTGCTCTGGGATTGTGATTCTATAGATCTGGCAGGCATTCCTTTTTGCTACCCACCCCTAATAAACAATATTTTTCTCCTCATCTCTTCTGATCTCCCTGTAATTCCTTCTGGTTCCCTTTCTTACCAGACTAGTGCCTTTAATACAGGACATAGGATCAATCTTCAATAGCTAAGAATGTTGGTGCAATGGGAGTGTCATTCATATAACAGACATCCTAAAGTGAAAATATAACTATGTATTCCCTTGAAAACATGGGTAGATATGGTTAGTTACCATAGGCTAGCAGTTTTCATAAAGAACACTATAATCTCAGTGATTAAACTCGCATGAGAAAAAGTTACTTGTATGAGGTAACTTGTATGAGGTTAACTTGTATGAGGTTTAATAAAAAAGGGAATAAGAGGTACTCTGCTCCACACAGTAATTCAGGGATTCAGCCTTTCCCAAATCTTTGCTCTTCCACCTTCTAGGTTTTTTCTGCCTGTGTATTCAGCTAGCAGATGACTAGAGATTACTCATGGGAGGGTTTATTAACTTGGCTTGAATGTGGCATACACTTCCACCTACACTCTACAGGTTAGAACTAAATCTCAAGACTGCAACCAACTATAAGAGAGGATGGAAAATATGACTGTACTAGTTTCTTAGGGTTGCCATAGCAAAGCACTACAAACTGGGTGGCTTAAAATAACAGAACTGTATTCTCTCACAGTTATGCAGACTAGAAGTGCAAAACCACAGAGTCTTCAGGGCTATGTTCCTTCTGAAGGCTCTGGAGAAGGATCCTCCCCTGCCTCTTCCTAGCTTCTAGTGGTTGCTGGCAATCCTTGATATCCCTTGCCTTGTAGTTACATCACTCCAATTTCTGCCTCTGTCTTTGCATGGCCATCTTTTCTCTGTGTGTCTCTACATCTAGTTTTTTTCTCATCCTATAAGGACACGTGGTCATTGGGTTAGCCCACCCTAGTCCATTATGACCTCATCTTAATGGGATTACGTCTTTAAAGACCAATTTCCAAATAAGGTCAATTTCCAGGTGCTAGATATTAGGGCTTAAACATATCTTTTAGAGTGACACAGTTCAACCCACAACAGTAGTCTAGCTATGTGCCCAAAAGGAAAAGAAAAATGCTTTGGTGTCCCCTATTGGATCTTTGCCAAATTGTTAAGATTTTTCTACAATAAGTGATAGTGAGTGGGAAAGCCTTTTGAGGGCTTTAGAGAACTGAGATTTTTAAACATAGTTTCTGTGAAAAAATGTGTTTGTAACAACAGACAACTCTGACTCACAAATGGAGATAATCTACCTGTAAGACATAAAGGCTTATACTACAGGGAACTTTACCACACTCAAATAATGTTATGAATTTAAATAGTATGTTAGAGCTCTTAATACTATTAACTCTCGTGGTTTAATAAAATAGAATAGGCATATGAAAATTAGAATAATCACCTCTAAAACTCCATGCCTTTAAAATATGCTTAACATAAAACGAATAAAGACATCTTCATATTTCTACTTGGGTCATTGTCATCTGACAGTGGTTTCTGTTCCCAGCATTTTCCATCTTAGTCTTTGTTCATCTTATACTTTATCAAGTGGCTGATTTTCACTGAAGCTGGCCATGATTTAATAAAAGAACAACAGCCTTCAAGTCTGTTGAACTTAAGCTCTGTATCTTATTAACTTTCTTACTTTGGACAAGTCACCAAACCCACTTTCTATTTCAGTTTTCTCACCTGTACTGTGATTGACACTAACCTTCTTGTGTGGTTATGAGAATCCCTTAAAGTCACTTAGTATTTATTGAGCATCTGTCATATGCTGGCACTCTTATAGGTGCTTGGAACATATCAACGAGAACAACAAAGATCTCTGTTCTCATGGAGCTTCCATTCTAGGAGCCAAAAGGGTTTTATGAATTATAAAATGCAAATGTAAGGTATTATCATCATTGCTATCATGTCTGCAGCAACTCCATTTTCTCAAATATCTGTAAAAATCTTATTTAAAATTATACATAGCTCTCAGATATCAGAAAGTACACAAAGGGAAAGAAAAATCTAAGAAATAAAAAATAATCTTTTAGATGTCTAATTATAAATAAAAACTCATAGGAAATACCGAAAATGTTTCTTTACTGCATTTAAAAATAGTTCCTAGTCCCCTATTATATGCTATGCACTACAGTAGGCTTTATGTGGCATGCTAAGATAGATATTAATCCTACCCTCAAGGAGCTTAGAGTCCAGTTAGGGACATGCCCACTGGAAGATGTACTATTAGGATAGGAAGTGAAGAATACTCGGCAGACAGGCACAAGAAAATTGATGGACAGCTTTCAGAAGAGGAAAGATGACTGCCCAGACACTTATAACATCTTGCTGACGCTTTCTTTTCTTTTTTCTTTTTTTTTTTGAGACGGAGTCTTGCTCTGTCGCCCAAGCTGGAGTGCAGTGGCATAATCTTGGCTCGCTGCAACCTCTGCCTCTCAGGTTCAAGCGATTCTCCTACCTCAGCCTCCCGAGTAGCTGGGATTACAGGCACTCACCACCACGCCCAGCTAATTTTTGTGTTTTTAGTAGAAACGGGGTTTCACCATGTTGGTCAAGCTGGCCTCGATCTCCTAACCTCGTGATCCACCCACCTCGGCTTCCCAAAGTGCTGGGATTACAGGCATAGCCACCGCACCTGGCCCTGTTGACATTTTCTGTAGAAAATGTCAGAGAGATATTTACCCCCTGATGCTGTAATTGACACAATACTATCAGCACCTGTTTAGCTACTGGCTGGGATTTTTATTTTATACAGAATGTTAGATGTTTACATCTATGTTATACTGTATAGTATTTGGGCAATACTTTGTACAGGAAGTGCATTGTATACAAGTTTAAGTAATATTTCAGAATGACACTGCTATGGTTTGAATATTTGTGTCCCCTCCTAAATCATGTTGAAACTTAACCCCCATTGTGATGGTGTTGGGGGATTGGGCCTTTAGGAGGTGATTAAGTGAGGAGGGTAGAGCCCTCGTGAATGGGATATGTGGCCTTATAAAAGGGCTGAAGGGAAATAGGTAGGCCCTTTTTGCTTTTCTTTCTTTCTGCCATGTGAGGACAGTGTTCAGTATGCCATCTGGGAAGCAGAGAACTGGCTCTCACCAGACAGTGAGCCTGCTGGTGCCTTCACCTTGGAACTTCCCAGCCTCAGAACTGTGACAAATAAATTTCTATTATTTATAAATTACCTCATCTCAGGGATTTTGTTATAGCAGCACCAACACACTAAGATACACATGCAGGTAGCAGGGTATAGCAGACTGTCAAACTGAGAAGCCAAAATCTGAGAATTTACAACCATGCACTGTATGTTTGAATGTTGACAGAGGAAGCATTGTTACAAAGGCTGTCAGAACATAATCAGAAGTTACTAATTCATAAACTGTTGAAATACGAAGTACATTTGTTTTCAATTTGCATTGCAGAGGTGATGTAAAAGCAATGATTCTATTACTAATTGGGCTACCAAACCCATTGATTGAAAAACATGTTCTGACTTCAATTGACAAAGAAGAACATTAATAGCATCTCTCTCCTATAGATCCAGTTACAATAAAGGTCTTCCATTTTGCTTCTTCTTTTCGTGTATAATAGTTTCCTTAACATTTTTGCCAAGAAGTTCCCATCTCAGGACCTTTGAACTGCTATTCTCTTTGCCTAGAATATTCGTCCTTCAGAAAATTGCTTGGCTTGGTCCCTTCATTCAGATTTCTAAAGAGCATTCCTTAGCACCTTGTGTGCTAAGCACAGTTAACATGTGTCTCTCATCACTCCTTATTCTACTTTTTTTCCCCAGAGCATTTGTCACTATTACTTTTGTTTACCACCTAGTTCCACTGTTAGAATGTAAGCACTATGACTGCAGAAATGTTGCCTGTTTTGTTTATCATGATATCTGCAGTAATTAGGGCAATGTGCCTCTAGTACTCAGTTCCTGGCACATGAGAGTCATTCAATAAATATTTATTGAGTAACTGAATGTGTCCAAGCTGAGGCTGCTCCCAAGGAAGGTCAAGAAAGTGTCATCTAGAGGGACAAGGTGAGGGAATGAGTGAGGTGTTGGGAGAGCATGTGGTAGGGGAGTAGGAAATGGCATGGGGATTTCAGTGGGGGCTCCGACCACAGTGAGAGTTGGGCTTCTGGAAGCTTCTGTAGAAGCCCTTTGGGGTTTTGTTTTTTTTTTTTTTTAAAAGAGAACCGTTGCCTCTTTGGCCTGGCTGTGTGATCCAAGGTATCACTGAAGCAATGGTGAGAGAATGGCATTGGTGGAATGGGTCTGCTGAAACAGGAGGAGGGTGGAGAGGATGAGGGGCAGCAAAACAGGTTGACTCTAGATGAGGACATGGAGGGGCCTTAGAGTGGTAAGGCAGAGAGAAAGAGCGATCATAACAGCAATGGGGAAAAAAGGTGAATTTTTGTTGCTGTGCCTGATGATGGAAAGGTGAGTTCTCAACTGCTACAGTCATTTTCACATAAACGTTTCTTAGGGTACACTTTCAGAGTTGAAAACTGTCTATATTTGTAATAATAGTAATATTAGCAATAGCAACACATTTACATAGGCACCTTCCAATTTCAAAGTGCATTTATATACATTATCTCATTGGTTTAATCCTTTCTCTGTTTTTACTTGTAAGTATGCTGTGTATTATACTTTACGTACGTTGTCTGGGAATAAGGGCAAGTGTTTAGAATATACATATGTACATTTGTACAAAATATATCAGGTTCTGGTTGCATCTACAAGTTTTTATATATATATATATATATTTTTTTTTTCCCCCCCAAGACAGAGTCTTGCTCTGTAACCCAGGCTGGAGTGCAATGGGGCAATCTTGGCTCACAGCAAACTTTGCCTCCTGAGTTCAAGCAATTCTCCTGCCCCAGCCTCCCCACACCTGGGTAATTTTTTTTTTTTTTTTTGTATTTTTAGTAGAGACAGGGTTTCACCACTTTGGCCAGGCTAGTTTTGAGCTCCTCACCTAGCGATCCACCTGCCTTGGCCTCCCAAAGTGCTGGGATTACAGGCATGAGCCACTACGCCCAGCCTACAAGTTAATATTTTTAAATATACAAGTATGGCCACCTTAATCAATAAGTGAATTTGGGTTTTTTGTTATAAAAAGAAGCCTCATTTTTTTAATCAAGAAGAATTCCAGAACTTTATAGTATACACCCCTTGAGAGGACGATTGTGTTTTATTCATCAGTCAATAGACATAATTAGATTAAGAAAACTTTTGAGATCAGTTATAAAATATTGTAACTCCATTAGTTTTTAATGTTTGTATTACCGATAGTGTCTTAGATATTTAACAAGCTTTGATTAACTGCCTTTAATGTGCCATGGATTATGCTTGGTTCTGGGAAGTTCAGTTCTTCCCCTACCCAGACACACACACACACACACACACACACACACACACACACACACA
>NC_045436.1:92931104-93098549 GCF_002776525.5 Piliocolobus tephrosceles
ACACACACACACACACACACACACACACACACACACACACACAGACTCCTGACCTAAAGCTCTTGGCCTATCCAGAAAAGACAGTTATGTATCTGTCCAGTTGTGTAATACATTGTAACAGGTACTCTTACATTGGAAAGAGAAGGCACAGGAGAAGAGAGTGGTTGGGATTATCTGGAGGCTGGAGAAGCTGTTCTCAAGGCTTTATGACAGAAGTCATCCTTGAGCATAGTTTTAAAAGATTGTATTTTAAATCAGTGAATAATATCTGAAAAACATAGCTTTCTTATATTCACTTTAGGATATTAATAGCCAATCCTTTTCCTTAAGTAGCCTCTTGACTGGCTAAATGTACCTCTTCAGGTTCAGAGACACATTCTAGAATGCTATGGTTTTCTCATTATGCGTTGTATCTGTTCCGTGTTGAAGTACCTGTAGGAAGAAAATTAAGTACAGGTTTTGTGTGTGGGTTGAGAGCTGATCCTATCAAGGGTGTGTCAGAAACCAACCAGCAGAGTCCCCAAATCATTCGAGTCCCTGGCATTCTTTTTTCAAGGCTTTCTTCATTGTAACCGGTTCCTGATGGTAATTGGTTGAATCAGATTTAACAATGCAGTCAGATAAACAGTTGTGGCAGCTGCTGCCATGGCAACGTCACCGTCCTTACCCTCCCAGTGCGCGCCCCTTCCCCACCCCTCCTCCTCCTCCTGCTTTCCTCCAGTAAGTGCATACTCGCTAGTGGTCTGTACAGGCGGCACGGTTTGATGGCAGAGATATTTTCTTTCCAAACTGTTCAAAATGATGAACGAAGATGCAGCTCAGAAAAGCGACAGTGGAGAGAAGTTCAACGGCGGTAGTCAGAGGAGAAAAAGACCCAAGAAGGTAAATGGCCAGAATTAGGAACGTCTGTGTATAAATATGTATGTGTGTGCATGTGTGAGTGTGTAATATCAGCGAGGCTATGGAAACCGTGGAGCATTATGAGTAACTGTAGACGATAACAGTGCCAAGCCTTGCTTTTTTAACGAGGCAGGTGCAAACTGCTGCTTTTTGAGAATAGTAAAGAAGCCATGGCTCATAATGGATACACTGACTGGAGTGCGGTGAAGTGAATAGAGATAAGGTGTGTTCCACATGTGGATTACTGAGGACTGTGGCCACTGATGGATACTTCTGGTGTTAACTGGGTAGAGAGAGTCGTTTTATTTTTAGTGTTTAAAAGGAAGAGTGTTAAGCAAGGTGGATTGCGAAGCAAAAGGCAGATTTTTGGCCAGATGCGTTTGCTCTGTGATGATCCTGAGATGGCTAGACAGCAAATGCCTTTTGGTTTCATGCTAAGTGTATTCCTCCTAAGGAGAAAAGACTGCTGTGACAGGAGAAATATCCCCAGCATGATATTTCTTTGGCTTGCTTAGCTCCTCTGCAGTTTTCCCAGACGTTAGTGTGATAGCTCTTTCAATGATAAGAAACACAGCTAAAGATATTATGGGGTGGGGGCTCTTGGGCACACAAAGCAGTCTGTAGGATTTCTTACTGTGGCATACATTCCCACACCCTCGATTTTCATGGAAATGACAGCAGGGAGAAACAGTGGGAAAAGATGCAAACTATTCAGCCCCACCCAATGCCAGCACTTCTTTCTTTATGGCCTGACTCCTTCTGGTAAACTGTTGCAGCCTCACAGAGCTTCCCTGAGCCTCACCTCTGAAAGAGATGCTCTATAAATAAATTCTCCTAAAATGCATTTATTTCCTGGAGCAATAATATGGGCAGAATATTAGATATGATTGTAATGTAAATGGCTTTCAACGTTAGATGGTTTTGGATTTTGAATAAGCAGATTACAAAAATAATAAACACAAACAAGTGAATATTTTTCATTTTGCTAATGAAGTTGCATTGTGTTTCAAAATTCTAGATGTCTAGTGTACTAAATGTCTCATAATCTAAAAATTCTGAATAATTTGCAACCTCTGATATTTAAAAGATCATTGTATCAGCAAACAAGGGAGTAGTATATTTGTATGGTATCATGCAATTTGATAAAAATAAGCATGTGATGATTTTTTAATCATAGCCTAGAGATAGTGATGCAATCTGATAACAGGCAAAAGGATAATTCAGGGCAAGCAGGAACCTTGGTAGAATGTCCTTTTCCTTTTGTACCTAAGCATTCCACATCCTCTAGACCTCGAGGGCATTTTTATAGAGCGTTAGCTAATTGAACAACATAGAAAAAGAAAAAGAAAATAGAAAAGAAAGCGAGCAAGCAAGAGAGAGCGAGAGAGGGAAAAAGAAAGAAAGAAAAAGGAATTTTTAATTGACATTATCATTTCAAAATCCCATATTTTCTCTCTAAAGTCCCTGTAGTGCTTTAGAAACAATATACTCAGGACTATTGAAGGGGTGGAGAATGAATCTTGAGATTTTTAAGCTCTGAATGATGATACTAACTTCACATGACCAAAGCCATTTTAAAGTCTTTGAGGAGGAAGAGACAACAAAATCATCCTATGTAGTAACTATCATATCTTTAAGCTGAATTTTCTCAAATAAATTTATTTTAGGAGTAAGTCTTTTTCCAAACTTGCAACCAAAATGAAAGAGCAAGTTTTGAATGTGTGTGTTAAAGCATCATGAATATTGAGTGTTAAAAGGAGTTTCACCTAAAAGAAATTGCTCTTGAAAAAAATACTAATTACATAATAGATTAGGGGATGCATACACATAAACACACACACATCCCTCAGCTTGCCTAGTCAGTCAGACATAAGTGGGTCTGAATCTCAGTTCTACCCTTTAATTTTGTGTGTTTGGAGCACATCATTTAATTTCTCATTTAATGAATCCAGGGATTCATCTGTAAAATGAGAATAATTATATATAGAATATTTTGTGAGGATTAGAAATAATGTATATATAATTATTTGAACAGTGTTTAAAACATATAGTCAGTGGCAATAACTTTCAGGTGTCATTCTCTTAAATGGAATTTGTTTACTGCAATAAGCCTTTTAAGAGAAAAATCTGTTTATACTTTTGAGAGAGGCAGAAATGACAGAATCCAATATTGGTGCTTTGCAAAGACTAGTAGTCATTTTTCAAAATGTCAAAAGTTATATGCTATAATTGGAAACTTTTTTATCTCATACAAATCATTGATGACATTTACATAAATGTACCTTAGGTCTTTATATTATTGTTTCACATTATTTTGCACAGCAGAAAACTTACATTTTCATATTTAAACACTAGACCATTAAACGTGCCTTGATTAGGACATTAATGATAAAGAGATAAGTATCCCTAATAAGCATAAACCCTGAGAAAGCAAAAATTGGGGTAAAGTCAATGTCACATCACTTCAATTTAGTTGTTTGTTTTTCTACTAGAGGTTTACATTGAATCTGCTGTAGGATTCTACTTAAGCATCCAGGATTACAGACTACCCAGCTCACTATGGCCTGGGTGTAGGTCTATCCTACTGACTCATATTCCTTGAAATCATGCCTCTATCTCTAGTAAATACATAACAAATGGGCTGTAATTTACTTGTTTATTCTGTACCTTCCAAAAGTACCTCTTCTGAGGGACAGAGCTAAAGGATCTTTTGCCACCAGACCTACAATGTGAGAAAATAAGCTCAAGGAGGAATTCATTTATGTCAGAATTTTACTGAGTGTGTTGAGGATAGCAATTCTTTGAGCTTTACTGAAGAATGTCTGTTTTGGCTTTGGTAAGTGAGCTTGTCAGTGCTCTCCACTCAGAAACCACGAGGAGTACACTGGTGGCTGAACATGATGGGTTTATGACTCATTGTCGCGAGGAGGATACACATCATGGGGAACCGTGGGGGCATCTCAGTAAGCGGGTGCCAGGAAGAATGCATAGGATATGGGCTTTGGTTGAGTAATTTGAAAGAGGGTTCAAGAGAGTGGTGGCTCACTCTGGGGATGGGGTACTCCCAGAAAGCAGGAACAATTCTATAATTGTGTATCCCAGTCTTATCTACAGGAGAACAGGCTAGAGTGTTACTAAAGCTATAGTTATAAGGAAGCAGCAATCTCATTTGGCAAGAGAGGGAGATGTTTGGTATTTTGTGTCTTGGACAACGTCTTTGTTTTGTCTGCGTTCAGACATGATATGGGAGTGGTGATGTTTTGGTTTTAGTCTGCCATGGTCAGAGTGGCCTTGTCTGATGTTGATGCTTTGAGAAATTTTTTATGTTCAAATAGTAGAACATTGAGGCCTAGCTGATAGTACCAGGCCCACTCCTGTAGGTCAGTGGCTGCTTTTCTCATTCTCAAGCTTGAACACAAAGATACCTTTGGAGAGAGAGAGAAAGACTTGTTTATTATTGGATACTCTTTAGTACCCAAAGAAAATAAATTATAGATAGTAGTGTTGTTAAAGTAGTCACGAAAACCTTCATCTGATACTTCAACAACGTTTTCTTAGGGCCAAGATATTTCATACTAGCAGATATTGCCTAAGGTGCAAATTTGGGATTGATGTTTTAGTGGTGGTTCAGTGGTGAAGAGGAAATGGGGGCTATTCTAATTTTCAACTGGAATCCAAGACTAAAAAGAAGCATTGGGAACTATGTGAAATGTATCCATGTAAGACGGCTTTCAGCCTACTCTAAATCCTAGAAAACTCTATAAAAATTTTTATATTTTTTGAGGAAGGGTCTCATTCTGTCACTCAGGCTGGAGTAGAGTGGTGTGATCATGGCTCACTGCAGCATCATCCCACCTGGCTCAAGCGATCTTCCTGCCTCAGCCTCCCAAGTAGCTGGGACTGCAGGCATGTGCCACCACAGCTGGCTATTTTTTTTTTTTTTTTTTCACTTTTTGTAGAGACAGAGTCTCCCTAAGGTACCCAGGCTGGTCTTGAACTCCTGCTTCAAGCGATTCTTCTCTTTCATCCTCTCAAATTGTTGGCATTACAGATATGAGACTATAAAACTTATTCCACTATTCCAGCATTTTGACAGATTATATTCAGATTATATTACAATAATCCAAGACCATATTTATGTGTGCAACTTCACACACTTTCCAGTTTGTAGCAATAACATAGCGGTGGATTTATACTAAAAGAGGCTGTAGGAGATTTTGGTAACTTACATACTTGGAAATGGTAATGCCCAAGCATCAATCACAGGTGACAGCCATCTGAAACCACTAGGCCTGTGAGTTCTTCTAAAACAAGTACATGAGTAAATGGTTTAGTAACTGTGTTCCCCATTTAGTGGAATAATGATATGAAGATAAAAATAAAATACCGGCACTATTATTTTCAACAGAGTAGTAGGATAAAATGGCTTTATAGGATACCTTATATTTATTAAAGATGCTTTGATCTGGATCACTAAGATATTCATAAGCATTGTAAAATAATTTGAAGGTACACACACACACACACCCACACACTGAATGGCTGTTTACGTGCCACTGCCTAAATAGAGAGATGAAAGATGAAAGTGTTGCCAGATGTGTGGTTGAAATGTTGTACCATAGAAATATGAATGAGGTACATATTAAAAGGTTTATTTTTATAGCAGCCAAAGAAACTATGCCCTTTTTAGTGGAATCGGGTAGTAGATCCAACATTTGGGTGTCCAAATAGTATTGTAGCCAATTAATTTTGAATTTAAAGTTGATGCCTTATCTAGTTCACTGATGTCTAGAAAGGCTTCCATGTATAATTTATTCTGAACAATATCCCTATTTCTTCAGTCTTTCAAATAACTTACCATTTGCCCTTTATAAAATACCAACTTATAACCCAAAATAGCATGTGTTGCCTGAAGACAGTAATTCCCCATCACTGAAGGTATTTAAAATGACCATCTGTCAGGGATGATGGAAATTTTTATTGGATAGAAAAATACCTTATAACCTGGTATTCCGTGATTTTTCTTTCAATGTCTTCCTCTCTGTTTCTATTTACTCCCCTTTATCATATTAATTTTTTCACTGATAATTTCATGTTTTAGTAATAACTAATTTATCCTTTTTAGAGCAGCATATTTCAAAGTGCTGTCTACTGACCACAACTACCAGAATTATCTGGGTTTTTTGCTAAAATAATTTACTTCTTAGGACTCACTTCAGACCTGCTGTGTGTTAGAACCTTTGAGGATTTTTAACAGGCTCCCAACTCTTTCTTATGCACACTCAAGTTTAGAGCCATTGTCTTAGCTGGGTGCAGTGGCTCACACCTGTAACCCCAGCACTTGTGGAGGCTGAGATGGGAGGATTGCTTGAGCCCAGAAGTTTGAGACCAGCCTAGGCAAGATAGCAAGACCCTGTATCTAAAATAAAAACAAAAATAAAAAATTAGCCAGGCATGGTGGCACATGCCAGTAGTCCCAGCTACTGGGGACTGCTGAGGACACCCAATCTTGGAGGGTGAGGTCATAGTAAGCCATGATCTTGCCACTGAACTCCAGCCTGCGTGACAGAGTGAGACTGTCTCAATAAATAAATAGATGAATAAATAGATAAATAAATACATGAATAGAACCATTGCCTTAGAATGTGGTCAACAGTTACGCAGTTGATTTATCTTAGAAAGAAGAATCTTTAATCTTGATTAGATGCATTAGTTTATTACTTGGCTCTTACAGCAACATTTGTTTAAGTCTAGATGGCAGCAGCAATGACACAAGAAAATTGAGAACAACATTTTAAAAATCTTACTCTTATGTCTGGAATCTGGAACTGCTTCATATGCGATCTTATTTAATCTTCAAAATAACTCATTGAATATTATTATCCCAGTGTCATAGATGAGAAACTGGAGACTCAGAGACTACATATAGATGGTGCTGAAGAGACCATAGACATTTTTCCTACTGTTCAACTAATGACATATTTTGAGCCATTTCTCCTGTGGAAACCAGGTGTAAAGTAGTCTTCTGTATCTCTTGCAAAGATTCTGTGGTTTTCTTCTAAGATATCCTCCTGATTCTTCCTTCCAATGTTGCTGTCATTTTGCATCGGTTGATAACATTTCCAAAAATGCTCAATCTTATCTATGGGAATAACATGGAAAAGTAACTTATTTCATGACTATCTATGATACTCTCCCAAGCAGCATTCCCAAAAGAAGGAAAACTTCTTTTGCTTCCATTATATTTTGTGCTATGTTGTTGTAGATGTATCCATCAGCCTGTGCAGATGACATATTGGACTCTGAAAATTCACAAAAATGTAAGAAACAAAACTTAAGTAAAGAGCTGCCTTCATGTGGCTTAGGCGTGTTAAATTAAGCCACCCTAAAAAGTTCACCCTACTTTCACCATTTTAGCTCTACTTATTCTTTTGAGAAAATTTTGTTAGTATGATATTCTCAGTAGTTGTTCTATTAACAGTTCTTTTCCATACACTCTTTTCTGAAGTGTTGGAGGTTTCTTTTTCCTTCTTGATAAAGTTTCTAAAGAGACATTTGATTGCACATTAAAACTTGAAATTTTAATCTGTATTTGTTTCTCTCTTGTCCTAATTCAGAGCATGCTAAATTATAAATATGCTTACAGCTTTACTTCTTTTTTGCTTGTATTCTGTTCTAATTCCTGTTGGAGGCAGAAACAAAATCACTGCCTATTTTTATCTCATTGGACACTGGTCGGATATATCACAACAAATAAAGTTACCATTTCAATTTCCTTTTACTAGATAGAACAGAGATGGGATTGCTACCAAAAGAGACTTTTTTTTTTTTTTTTTTTTGAGACAGAGTCTCGCTCTGTCGTCCAGGCTGGAGTGCAGTGGCCAGATCTCAGCTCACTGCAAGCTCCGCCTCCCGGGTTTATGCCATTCTCCTGCCTCAGCCTCCCAAGTAGCTGGGACTACAAGTGCCCACCACCACGCCCGGCTAGTTTTTTGTATTTTTTAGTAGAGATGGGGTTTCACCGTGTTAGTCAGGATGGTCTCGATCTCCTGACCTCGTGATCCGCCCGTCTCGGCCTCCTGAAGTGCTGAAAAGTTTAAAGTTTTTATATACTTGAGACCAAATAAATATGATAGGGTATTTCTTTTTCTTTGAAATTCATGCCTACATCCCAACCCCGTAGGGAGGGTTATTTTTAAAAAGCTGCAGGGAGATGGGAAAATATGTTCTAGATAATAATATACCAAAATCTACAGGGTGAGCATCTTCTTAGTCATGAGACCTGGTTTTTATTCATGTTTTTCTGTTAACTCACAGACAGCTATCATCTTCTTCCACACACGAATTTGTGTTTGTAGTCATTAAGACAAAGACCTTGATTTCTAGCATTTGCTTAATGAGCTTCAGTTTCTAAGAATCAGCTTGTTTTGCTGTTTAATTTAGGTGTTTCTTCCGAACACATAGGAAAGTTCCCCCAATTCAACAATTGGTATTGGTTTGCTGAGTGTATAGCACTGTGTTAGGTGCTATGGCATGGCTAGGCTAAAAGCCAATGATTGATACATGGAATTCATCATCTGAGCAGACATTTCTATCTAAGAAAAAAGTAATGAGCCATCTAGAGAAATATTACAGGTATACTCATACATATTATAAGTAAAATATAAATATGTTGTGCAGTTGCCAAAAAGAAACTCTATAGGAGTCTTGAGAAGGGCAAGAGATCAATGTAATTTTGTTAGACGAGTAAACCTATGAGTAGGTGAACAGTAGCGCAGAGCTGTAAGTTAATGTGTAAGTATAAAGGAAGGGGATACACAGGCAATCTGGATTCAACAGCCTCAGGCATATAATTCCAAGTTACTGTAAAAATTAGGAAACTGTTGGTGATTTGTTGCAATGCAGAGTCATAACCATCATGAGTGAACTCTGACATGGTTGTCCTTATGCTTTCAGCCTTGGCCAGCTCCAGGTTGTATTTTGGAATCCATCTTGTTTGATGACTGAGCCTGTGTCCTTCTCCTATTAGATATATATGTTTAATCACTCATTTTACCTATGAAGATTTGCCCCATATCTCTGTTTATAGATTATTTCTGCAATCAGTAGTAAATTCCAATAAGTAAGCCTCCAAATTAACAAGACATTCGAATCTAGTAGAGCCAATTTTTGAAAGTATCTAAATATTCAACCTTCTGCCTTCACCTGAAAGAGATACTGGTATGGATAACCCGAATTGCAATTATCTAGAACACTTATACAGGCACTCATAATGCTTTGCATAGCAGCTAAAAACTGGTTTGTCTCTTTGGGTTATTATTTTATTGGTGATCATGATGTGTTAGTATAACATTACTAAGGTAGTCCACTTTGCAGGCTAACTTTGAGTTTGCTCTGGATCTTTTTTTTTTTGAGAGGGAGTCTCGCTCTGTCGCCCAGGCTGGAGTGCAGTGGTCGGATCTCAGCTCACTGCAAGCTCCGCCTCCCAGGTTTACGCCATTCTCCTGCCTCAGCCTCCTGAGTAGCTGGGACTACAGGCGCCTGCCACCTCACTCGGCTAGTTTTTTGTATTTTTTAATAGAGACGGGGTTTCACCGTGTTAGCCAGGATGGTTTCGATCTCCTGACCTCCTGATCCACCCGTCTCGGCCTCCCAAAGTGCTGGGATTGCAGGCTTGAGCCACCGCGCCCGGCCTGCTCTGGATCTTATGTTGGATTTTCAGATCCTTGAACAAGAAAATCGAGACTTTCCCCTCCTTTCCATTTCCTGGCCTGGCCACAGGTTTCTGTGCAGTCTTCTTTGTCCATTTTCACTGGCAAACAGAGTGACTCATGACCAATCATTTCACTTCTGGCCACCTTTCACTTCCTGCTTACATAATAAGGACAATTATAGCCACTGCCACTTCAAAGAACACACATGGTTAAAGAGAAATACGTAAAGGGGTGTTTTAGAAGTAAAAGTATAGAAACAGAGCTAAGCGTTAGGGTCTCTGTCGATACTAAAAATGGGAAGAAATCAAAAAGAAATTGTGAACCATTCTAGAATGCTTCACCAAGTGCCAGTAAGTGGTACCTTTTTTTTTTTTTTTTTTTGAGACGGAGTCTCGCTCTGTCCCCAGGCTGGAGTGCAGTGGCCGGATCTCAGCTCACTGCAAGCTCCGCCTCCCCGGTTCACGCCATTCTCCTGCCTCAGCCTCCCGAGTAGCTGGGACTACAGGCGCCCGCCACCATGCCCGGCTAGTTTTTTGTATTTTTAGTAGAGACAGGGAGTGGTACCTTTTTATAAGTATTTTAATGTAATAATATGATGGTTACTGTAATTCTAATATTTGACAACATTCTTAACAATAAGTATTTCTATGTGACCAATTGAGCCCAGTTTAGGTGGGAGGTATTAAAAAAAATGAAAACGTAAAGAAATTCAAAACATTAGGAGAATTATTTATGGGAAATTTAGTATTTTCTTTGTCAAGATTTTGGTCCTCTTTTTATACAACGCTTATCCCTACAGAATCCCTTTTTCAGATGTTCTAAACACTTGCCCAGAATTCAGAGGGTATGGTGGCGGGATGCCTTTCTCTCTTGCTCCGTAGTACTGTCTTGTAATAAGTGCATAGGGGTGGCAATACACCCAATGACCAATAATTTAAAATGAGAATCAGGAAGGAAATAAATTAAGTATAGATACTTGCCATTATTTTAGTAGTTTAGAGATGCCATTAGAACTGCTAGAGATATTCATACTACTGTTAAATTAATGTGAATGTCTGTCTTAGTCCTTTTGGGTTGATAAAAAAGTGTCTTAGAGTGAGTAGTTTAAAAACGACAGAAATTTCTCACAGTTCTGGAGGCTAGGAAATTGAAGATCAAGCTATCAGCTGATTTGGTGTCTGGTGAAGGCCCACTTCCTGGTTCACAGATGATGCCTTCTCTCTGTGTCCTCACATGGTAGAAAAGGCAAGGCAGCCTTCTGGGGCGTCTTTTATATGGGCACTCATTCCATTCATGAAAACTCTGCCCTCATTGCCAAATCACCTTCCAAAGGTCCCAGCTCCTAAAGCCATTGCATTGGTGATTAGATTTCGACTTAGGAATTTTGAGGACATGGACATTCAGATTATAGCAGTCTGTTTTAATGTTCTCCCATTCAGTTAAACCTGTATTAGATTGTGTACAGCCTGGCATGCTTAAATAGTATTTCCTGTAAAGTTGACACAGTAAATAATTTCACTGTTCTGTGAAGTCAGTCAAATTCAGAAGACCAGCCCTACATATGAGTTTGATCTATGTATACGTTGTTGCCATGAACTATAGTACATATGTTTAGTAATTGTCTACGTGATTTATTCTTGGCTTTATCTACCACATATTATCATTTGTGTAGAAAAGGTGTTCAAAAGAGACTGTATAAGTAGCTTATAAACATCAGTTCTGTTCAGTATGAGGAGGAAAGAGTTATCATAATGGTACATACGGCATTCTTATAGGTCATTCCTCTGTCCCAACACTTTGTACTGAAAGTACAGACACTGTACTTTGAGAATTCAGAAATTGGCAACACTTTCCACACAGCCTATGATTCATAGTAGGGACTACGAAAAGCCTTAATGTGAATTAGCCATTTGTTTCCACAATTTTAGATTATTTTGAAAAGAGCATTTAAATAGCATTGATAAAATGTTCATGAGTAACACATTACTATACTCCAAGACTCAGAGTAAGTTCATATACTGAGGTTTGGGCTTGAGTGGTGACTGGGTTTTGGTTTGAAATCTTAGCTATTTAGGGCATAGTGCTAATCTAGCCACCACTATTCTATAAAAGCCAGTTATCTTCATTTAGTGTCAAAGGCATATACTTCATTCTTAACTGAAGAGAGTGGCTGATCAAACTGACACAGCACAGCAGAGTACTGCCGGATGTGTGCACACCCAACTACATTACCAAAACTAACACACTGCGATTATCCCAGAGTCACTTATCTCCTAATGTGTGAAGGAATTCTGGTCCTTTTTAGGTCATATGAGGGGAAATGATATTAATAGAATGACAGTCAAATGGGGGTTTTCTGTGGCATTGTGATGAAGTCTACCTTAATCAAACCTGTTTGAACACATGATGTTTTGTTAAATAAATGGAACAATTTATTTATAGAAAAAATTATTTATTAGAAAAAATAGTTCATCCCATTGGAACAACGTTTTTCAATAATAATAAATAGTTAATATTCATTGAGAGATTAGTATATATACATGCTAGTCTACATAGAGTTCTACATAAATTATCTAATTTTATCTTTACAATAACCTGATGAGTAGATAGTTCATGATTCCATATTAAGGATGACACTGATGTCCAGAGGGATTTAAAAAAGCCCTTCCTGCTTGAATCTACATAGCTCCTAAACGAGCTATTCCAGGTCAAACTGACCACTCTGCTTATCTCCAAACCCCTGTGCTATGTGAATGCCGCAATCTTTTACAGAATTAAAATAGGATTTAGAATGAAAGAAATAGGAGTTTTGTTTATGTCCCAAACCTGTGTCACTCATATGCCTTCGCTGATTGGTCAATTGGTCAAGGAATCTAAAAAGCTATTTTTTTTTTTTCAAATATGGTTTAAAACAGAGGTATAAATCCAAATTGGAAAAGTTTTTTTATGTAGTTGTTGACTAAGATTGTTAGATGCTTTCCAAATATTCAAGCCAGATGTGAATTCTCAGACTCAGCTGTGGAACACTGAAGAATGAAGCTTTATAGTTGGTATTTCCATCTGCACTTCAACTGTATTTGTCAAACGGCTGACACCCTTAGCATAGCCTCTCTAATATAAGGGGGAATTTGTTAGTAAGTTCATGTTGCTTGTCCTAATTCAAAAGGTCACTAATCTATCATGTGCTCCATAATCTCATTACACAGCAGGGACCTCTTTCCAGTTGTTAAAGAACCAGTAGGACTGATTGACCTATTATATGGGGGCAATCAGGCACTTGTTTACTGGCCTATCTAGAAACTAGTGCATTAAACTCTTTTTTTGAATGGGTAGCACGTCTGTTCCATCTGGAACCTTGGTACCTCTTCCAGATGACCCTGTGCCAAGTGGCTTCCATGTTTGATTTGTGAAGGTAGTTCTTGAGCACTAGCAACAGATTAGGTGTGATTGGGGAACTTACATTCACTGTAACAAAATGTCTTGATCAGATAAAAAATTACTGTTGGAATAATTTTCTGAATCACTGACCCTCATCCGGTGGGAGACTAAACTTCCTCCCTTGATTGCTTTTTCCCAGTAATAATTTTAAGGGATGACTATTTTTGCTAAACTTTATTTATAATTTGTCCAAATGAGCAGAATATTTGCTAAAGGAAATATGTTTTCCTTTGTAGAGCAATTAACTTTTCTTTTCAAAAAGGTTATCAGGAGATAATTTTTGTAGGTTGCTTATATAACAATATCAATAATTTTAAAAAATTACATACGCGCATACACACACACTTACATTATTGTGAGTTTTAGATATGAGGCTCTCGGAAATGGCTTATAAACTTTGGGTATTTTTTAAAAAAGATAAACTGTCATAACCATACTCCAATTTATATTTGCCTAAGATTGAAGTATCTTCTATAATACTGCTGTTGTTTAATGCGCACAAAAAATAGTTAAAAAGAATGAATAGGATGTAGTATTAGCTAGTAAAACAGAATGACTATAGTAAAAAATAATGTAATTGTACATTTAAAAATAACTGAGAGTATAATTGGATTGTTTGTAGCACAAAAGATAAATGCTTGAGGTGATAGTTACCCTGTTTACCCTGATGTGATTATTACACATTGCATGCCTGTATCAAAATATCTCTTGTAACCCATAAACATATACACCTACTATGTACCCACACAAATTAAAAATTAAAAATTTTTAAAAAGCAACTCAAAAAAATAATATTGCTGTTGCCATAGAAAGTTTTTATAATAACTTGTCTTCATTCTGAAAACCTAAGGCCATGCCCTGTACAGGGTTTGGATTCTTGTCTAAAGCAGGATTATTAATTTAGAAGCCATAAATTAAGTTTCCAAACATTCAAACAGGCTTCTTTTCCCCCAAGATAGATTTTTAACTCTCTATGTCAGGATCTATTGGCAGTTTTTTGTTCCAACTCAGGTGTCAAGGGTCATGTGAAGACCAGCATGATATGGCCTAATCTATAATTTAAGTATCACGTATATTTCAGTTTAATATTTTAAAATGGAAGTAGTAATAATGTGCATTTTGGAATTTTTATTGTTTGAATTGGTGTCTCAAGTTTATTTCAAGGTGACCAATGAACAGTGAGTTTGGATCTCATTAAATTCTTACATTTTCTGGCTCTATAGCTCTTTGTATATTTCTGTATGACTACATATCACTCTTTTATAGTATATTCATATAAGATATTTTCTGCACTTTTTTGTACCATCCAGAAGAGCCATATTTTAGGTAGAGGTTATTATATGCTTTATGAATTGCAGAAGTAAACAGTTTTGAATAATTCAATACACTAAGAATATATGGTTCCACATGGACTTCCTAGGACATTTTTGACACAAATAATTACATCACAAAGTGATTAATACTTAGGCAGATATGGCTGGCTATGTCTTTCAGTATACCGAATGTTTATCGTATGTGAGAATGATCCCTTGCAGCTTTTCAAGCACAACTGTCCAGCAAACATTTATTGACTATTTGTCCAATAATTTAAGGCTATGTAAATTATCTGATATTTGATAATACAATTAATATTTTGCTTTTTTGTCTACATTACTGTACTAATTTGATTATTTTCCCTAGGCCTATCATGATGACAAGGAATTATGTCTGTTGACCCTAAAATGACCTTGAGGAAATGAGGTGCTAATATCAATTTAGGTGACAGATGACAAGTATCTGTGTTATAGCTGACTGAAAATTCATGCTCCACCGTGTAATATCTATTTGGAATCTAAAACTCTAAAATTGGATATGACATTTAGTAAAAAGATATCTAGTAGAATATATATTCATATCTTTGTGTGTGTATGAGTGTGTATGTATTTGAGTCAAATATTCTCTTTGGATGTTGCTAAACAATGGAAAAAGTTACCACCAAATTTGTTATGTGTTTTAAATGATAGCATTTGGTTATCGTTTATTTAGGGCTCTCAAATCATACCTGCAGCCAACATTGTGGATAAGAGAATACTTGATAGCAATCATTATTAAAATAAGAAATTCTTGGAAAGTTGGATTTCAGCATTGCTTTCTCAGAAAACATATGGTACTTGAGTTTGCTTTCTTCTCTGTGTCTAGCCAAGGTTTGTATTTCTTTAATGATGTGCATTTGCCCTTTTCCATTATAAAAAGAATTGCTTTTTGCCACAATCAGAAAACATTTAGTATATTTTATGTGGCCATTTTCTCAGTTGGGAGAAGACAGAAGACCAAATAAGCTAATAAATAGTAATACACATGCATGATAATAGTAACAGATTATTTTAGTGTGCTGGCAATTATAGGTAGGTATTTTTATACTTAATTTGAAAAATACTTGAGAATTAACAGCAAATGTAAAATTCAAAGAGCTGAATTATGAAAAATGATACTTTATCTCATACAAATACATTTTTTAAATTCTAGAATAATGAAACTGAACTCTTAGTGTGAATTTAGAAGTGAGGCTGAAAATGGATCTCAGGGCTATTTTTAGTAGACTTTGTTTAAATTCTTGCTAATTTCCAACTAACTACATTTGAATTTATTTAGATTGCAATGAAAAAAAAAAAAAACACTTTCCTGCTTCTTTATTTTATTTGATGTCTCAAATCCCACATTATTTATGGAAAGCTGATTTTAAAATAATGTTTTATTTTTGAGTTGACCTAAAACATCAAACTAAAATTTGATTTTTCCATAAACATAAAAGAACTTTTTTTTTGTTTTGTTTTTTAATAGATAAGTATAAATGACTTTCCTCCTAGTGGAAGTCATTTTTGGAAATTTTAGTGATACAGTCCAGTTTAATTGCTGAATTGTTTACAGGTGTTAAAGATCTCTAGCATTGATAATAGAGAAATTTTGCCTCATTAATTTTTAGGAATTTGAAGCCCTTTAGAATATAACATAAATACATTTTGCTTCAAGTTTAATAGCAGAAACAATCCCTTCCACCTACCTCATCATCTCTGTGTACACTAAGCTCTCCCAAGAGCACTCTGTGTGACTTACCATGATGATAGGTTTTTGTGTCTGTTTTAATCGTATTTACCATACGCAGGTGCCAATTGTTCTGTGAGCATACACATAACAGCAGGTGGTGCCAGTCAGGATTCAGCCAGGATTAAGGAGGAGGGACTCTGCATTCCACAGTGCACATAGCCACCTTTTGTTTCCCCATGACAGAAATCCCCTTCCCTCCCCACCTGCCAGCCCCGCTTATCCACCTCGCTCTGGGAACTCGATTTGTGGTGGTGTGCTTTGTGAAAAAGTATCAACCACCCTTACTCCAAGAAACTCCAAACGATTGTGCAAAGTATGACCTGTGTCGTTCTTTGGGAAGTCGATTTTAACTTTTATGATCTTTGTCATTAAATGACAGTTAATTTTCTTGTTAGAAAGTTCTGTAGAACTTCTAACAGAAATGTTACAGTTGAAATTTAAACAAATACAGCACCTCTCAAATTCTACAGGAATATATAGGTATCACCTATATGCGTATAATAAATATAATATTTTTGTTATCGCAAAATCAGTATATACGTGACTGCTCTTTTGTGTGTGTATGCATGCAAGTGACTTTAATGTATGATTCATACTAATTTTATTTTTTAGAGCATAAACTTTTAGAGGTGAAAGTAGCTTGAAATTTCCATATCTAACTGTCTTATTCTGTATAAGGAAATGGAGACCCAAAGAAGTCAAGCACCTTGGTCAGAATCACATACATAGTTAGTGGCAGGCACGGGCCTAGAACTCATGTCATTTGATTCCTAGAAAAGTGTTTTTCCTGTTTCTTACCGATCATCTGAAAGAGCAATCAAAACCTAGTCACAGGAGAGAGAATTTCAGTATTGATTTTGGGAGAGTACAGCTTTAGCAATGCCCCGATCAGCTGCAGCAAGGAGATTTGTGGTTAACCTGGCAGTGAGCAAAAGCCATGTTTCTGACACCAAGTGGGGCACTGAGCTTCTATCTGCAGTGTTATTACACAAAAGCTAATTTCCCAATATTTACTAATCAATTGCTTTGTGAGAACTTGTCATACCAGTGCTCCCAATCTAGGTCTGTCGTTCGGCTGTGATTTGTGGAAAGGGCACTATTTTACTATAGTCACTACTCTGGTGTCCCCAGGAAATTAGATGGCTTCACCTGGTTCAGGTATATATTTTATAATACTTTAAGACCATCTTTAATTAGAACTAAAACAAAAAAGGTAGTTGAAATCAAAATATTATGAGGAAACAATATTTGGGTTTGTTGAACCATTAACACAGATGTCCTCTACAGGTGTTTGGTTTAGCAGTGTGTGTGTAGTTTTATTTTTACTCTCTTTCTACCTTGATTCAAGCACCCTCCCCACCTCCCTCCAGCTCCCCAAAACACCCAGGCATGCGTGTGAGCATACTCTTAGGCCTCTTACAGTTTTTGCAAGCCGACTGCAGGGGCTGGAGTCATTCTGTAAGTCTTTGAAGTTCAATTACTATGGTACTCTTATTACGAAGGGTTACTGGTGGGTGCCTTTTATTCATCTATGTATTTATTTATTCTTCACTTAGCACATTTATTGAATGCCTTTTAATGACTGGACACCATGCCAAATACAAGATACAAAAATGACAGAGACATATCCCTTGGTCTCAAGAAGTTCACGGTTCATAAGGGCAGACAAATACATAAATAGATGATTATTATATGGGGTGATAACTGCAATATGGAAACATATACATAGCCTATCGTAGGAGAACAGAAAAGGCTAGGCAAGAACTCCTGCAAGCTATGATGACTGAGTTGAACTTTAAAGAATAAATAGGAGTGAGCTAGGCATAGGTGTGACTGACAGTACTTCTGGGAGAAGGTGGAGCCTGAGCCATCTCATGAGATGGTGAAAGCAGCCCTGCACACCCAGTGAAGAAGGGCAAACTGAGTAGAGCTTGGACTCTGGAACGGGACCACCTGCTCTGTTGTATGCAAGGTGTGTAACTTCGGGCAAGTAACTGAGCTTCTCTGTGTCTCAGTTGCCTCATCTGTAAACACTGAGGTAATTATAGGACCTCCTAATAGGGTTTCTGTGACAATTGTGAGCTGGCATACATAAAGTGCTTAGAATCGGGCTTGGCAATAGTAAGCATTATGTGAGTTTTTTATTGCTAGTTTGTGAAGTGAAAAACAAGCAGGACAGGTGAGAAATGAGGCTGAAGGCATCGGCAGGAGTCAGATGACTGTATCTCATGTTAATGAGTTTGGAATTTATGCTATGTAGCCAGAGGGGACTTTGAAAGTCTTAAAAAAGTGGGAAAACATGGCGAGATGTTTTTTCATCACTCTGGAGACTGCAGAGAATGGGAAAGTCTGGAGACAGATTTTACCCAGGGAGCTGTAGTGCTGGGGAGACATGATATGGAAATGAACTAAGATATAGCCATATGTGTAGGGAGAAAAGGGAAATTAGTCTGCTTAGGCCACTGAGTGGACATGGGAGTGAAATGGAAGGGGCGGAGGAGAAGCAAGAGTCCAAGATGTCCCCTTGGTGTCTAGTGCTGGTGATTTGGTGGCTGGTGGTACTAGCAACTGACCTTGCTAATGGTAAAGGAGGAGCAGGTACAGCAGGGAAGATACTGGGTCCGGATTTTCACATGTAGGTCCTAAAGTTTCTGATGGAAAAGTCCAGCTAGCATTTGAAGTGTAACACTTGGGAGGAAGGTCAGGACAGAGAGTTTTAGGAACCATCAGCATGGTGAGGTTGAAATCACAAGTAATGAAGTCCCTCATAGGTGGAGGACAGAGTCTTGGAATGACATCTACAGTTACAGGGAAAGCTAAGAAGAGGTCTTCAGGATGGAGACAAAGAAAGTAGAAGAGCTCTTGGGAGGACTGGAAAAAGAACATGCTCATGTTTTTGCCCCTAGGTATGATGCCCCCTCACACATGAGTGCCAGGATTAGATTTTAAGAAGTATTCTTCTTAGGTTGCACTTTACATATGTGGCCCCAAGCATGAGTCTAGGGTTGCTGGTATTCCAAAACTTCACCCAGGCTACATGGCCAAGGTGAAAATAACTAGTCATATGTTTCTCTCTGGTTAGGTGGAGCAAGCTTACTCTTGCTAATACTGGTCACATAGTCACTATGTTTCTGAAGCCACTCAGTAATGCTGGCATTTTTCCTAAGCATGCTGTTAAAAGTTTATTTGTCTAGTTCCTGGGATCATTTGGGTAGCGATTCCCAAAGAAAGCCAAAACATTTCATCTCTCTGTATGGCATTTTTATTTCTTTCTCATTAGTTTCACCCTGAGTGTTGGAAAGATGTAGGTTGACAGCCACATCTTTGCAACAATCATTATTGCCTTGATAAGCACATAAGTCTTTAAGTTTTTCCTGCCCTTATGAGTGAATTTCTCCTACACAATGAAAGAATTGCAAAGATACACAAAAACTGAGACAATTAGTTTTGTCTAAACTAGATGTGCTGCATGTAAGTGATGATATAAATTATGAAGATAGTGACTTTGTTAATTTTAAATAATCTGGATCCCCGAAGTCCTTGGAGGATCTTTAAGCGTATATTACCCTTGTTTGTTTGTACCATTGAATATGTTGTGAATGTCATACAAACTTGCATCCCATACAAACTTCAGAAAATTTCAACTTTAAAACATATAATGAAAAGCAAATAAAAAATCTAACACCATTTTAATACTTGATTAGAAAATTGTACAGTGAAGCACTTAAATGTATTTGTTAGATTACAGATGTAGAGTTGATATCACATAAGGATAAAGAGAATGATTAGAAATGACTCATATGATTGTATATTTGCATTGCAGAGAGAAAAATGACATGGCTAAGAGTCAAAAATTGTAGACAATAAAGATAATAAACTGCCATTTTGGTTTAGGGAAACAGAAAAGGTATGAAGTCAAATAAGAGATGTTAGACTGAACAGATTAAGGAAGTTAGAGCTGGGCATGGTAGCTCATGCCTATAATCTCAGTACTTTGGGAGGCTGAGACAAGAGGATCGCTTGAGCCCAGGAGTTTGAGACAAGCCTGGGCAACACAGTGAGACCCTCATTTCTACAAAAAGTTTTCAAAATTAGCTGGGCGTGGTGGTGCATGCCTATAGTCCCAGCTACTCTAGAAGCTGAAGTGGGAGGATTGCTTGAGCATGGGATGTTGAGGCTACAGTGAGCCATGATAGGGCCACTGCACTGGGCAACAGAGCGAGACCCTGTCTAATGAAAAGAAAAGAAAAATAAAAAGAAAAGAGAGGAGAGGAGGACAGGAGAGGAGAGAGGGAGAAAGAGAAGGATAAAGAGAGAGAAAGGAAGGAAGGAAGAAAGAGAAAGTAAGACAAAGAAAGAGAAAGCAAACAAGAAAGCAAGAGTTAGAAATGAGGATCAAAGTCCTGGAAGTAAAAAGTGAGGTAAGCACAGAAGAGATTCTGTAGAACAAAAAGGAGAGAGCTGCTGGGGCAGGTAAGCAGTGAGGAAAGGAGAACGCACAAGGTCAGAGAGAAATGAAGAAAAGAACATTTATGCCCTAATTAGTGAGCAATTTGTTACAAAACAGCCTTGCCACCTGGAGAGTAGAATTTAAAAATTTGTTGGCATGAACTACCAAATCAGCCAAATTAGAGCAGGCCATCTTCCAGGTCTCCAGCACAGGCTACAGTGGACAGTGTGCAATAGCAATCCTTGTCATGAAGGTGGAGAGAAAAGGAAGTGTACTTCAAGAAAGCACGGGCTAATCCAATCAAAGAAGATCAGCAGAAGGTCATGAGAGTTCCATGTTGCAATCAGTCTTTTAAAAGCCAAAGAATACCTTTTGCCTTTGGCACTGCTATCTGATACCTTAAATGGAGTATTTTGCTACCAAATGAAACTAAATAGGACAAGAAAGAGCTGCTCATTTATTGCACCATAATTTATACTAAACTTTTCCACGAAAGAGTAAGGTTTCTCTTTAACCTCAGGGGCACGTGTGAGTCATTGCTCTTTCAGTTCTTAACTATCCAGTGATATCTCTTAAGTCACCACTTGCACCTTTAACACAGTTTCTATTCGGTCCTCCTTCTGGCCTCCCACAAGGACTGCATTAGTCTATTCAACCAGTAGCGTGCTGCCAAAGTTACCTATTCCTCATGCTTGACTCTAAGAACCTCTTCCTTTCTTTCTTCTTGTTTTCTAGGCATAGGGATTTCCAGCTTTACAACATGCTGTGAATTATCCTCCTCTGTGTTAACACTTGTGTTAACCTCATCCCAAGTCCTGGGGGATGTCCTGTTCAACCTGCCATTTCACCCATAGTAGAGTTGGTCCACATTGAAAAGTGGTGAAAAGACTGAAGTCTATATCCATGCCTTTCTGCTCAGAGAGGTTACATCTTATATTCTCCAAACTTAAATTAAAATGTAACTTCCTCCATTTGCTTCTCTTGTTTCTTGGTATATTTTCCTTTCTTCTAGACGAAGTTGATCAGCTTTTTATTTTTTTATTTTTTATACTCTACTGAGATCTATTCCTAGAATGCCAACATTGTCTACCTTTAGCATTTAAAAAAATGTCTGCATCATGAAACTATGAGTCCTAATTAGAAGGGTAGTGGTGATTTTCTAACCAAAAATTACTTGGCATAATTTATTCTGGGATTAATAAGTATAAATGCATTGTCCCATCTTTGAAATTTTTCTTCTACTTCTGACTAGACATGGCAACTCCGAATTTGAATCCAAACAAAAATGTACTTACTTGAATTTCCTGGTTTTCGTCCATCATAAAAGCAAAAAGTTTGACAAGAAGACAGCCTATCAGTTTGCTCTACAAGTCTTATAAGTATAACTTTGGAACCAACCAATCAAACACCCTTTATTTTGTTGGGTAGCAACTATTCCTGCTTGTTCAGCCCATATTACATTTTCTTCTAGCGGAGATCCAGTAACCTTATTCCTTTGTGTGACTTCCCTGATGTCACCTGTGGCTGCCATTAAATGCACTGTGTCTTTTGAAAACGCTTAAATACTAATTAAATTAGTTTATGGTATATGTTGTTAATATCCCATTTTGCCTTGGTCTTTTCTGCCCCAAACAATAAGCCCCTGAGGCATTCAAAATGCTTGTGTTTAGTTGCTTAGTAAATCCTTAGTATCCATCATAACATCAAATCTTGATGACAGTAATGATGATGGATAAAGGAGAAAATTACATCCCAGAGAAGTTATGAGTCAAGAATGTCTAGTGAGATTTACTTAGAACAAAGTAACAGACAAGATAAAGCCCTAAGAATAAGTCTGGGTTCATTTTATATTGAGATGACAACCATCCTATAGTCCTAAAATAATTACTGCCTCTAATATAGACTGCACATGATTTAATTACTTCACATTGATTTTAAAACAAAACCTACATGCAGTAGTTGCTGGCAGAAGTTTAGACCTGATGCCTTTTCAGCCAGGATAGGGACAAGCACTGGCGCGTGTGACAGTGGGCTTCAAACCTCATTCAGCAGACGGGACAGTAGGCTAGATAATAAACAGCAATTAGAACTCACTGTGCTAAAGGCCGTGGTACATATTGTTAGAGAGTGCTACAGAAATGCATGGTAGTAGTTCTCTACTCAGACCAAGAGATCAGGAAGGGCTTCACAAACGTCTCCATGTAGTGTGTCTTACCTGGGCTGTCACCTACCCTTGATGCCTAGATAATACTTGCTTCTCTTCTGAGACTCAACTCAAATCCACCTTCTCCTTAAGCCAGATTTATTCTTTCCTGTTCCCTACACACTACTCTCAACCCCAGGAGGAATCATTGCTTCCTTTTAGTTGCTATAAGGGCTTTACAATCTGGTCCAGGCTTAGTGGTACACCCTGCTCTTTTCCCATTTTGATTAAAATCTGTACCATAGGGCCAGAGAAATGAGACAGAAGGGCAAGTACCTTGAGTACCTTGTATTAGTTCGTTCTCACATGCTGCTAATAAGGACATACTCCAGACTGGCTAATTTATAAAAGAAAGAGGTTTAATTAACTCACAGTTTCGAGTAGTAGGAAGGTCTCAGGAAACTTATAATCATGGCGAAAAGGGAAGCAAACACATCCTTCTTCACATGGCAGCAGGAAACAGAAGAATGAGTGCCCCGTAAAAGGGGGAAGCCCCTTATAAAACCATCAGATCTCATGAGAACTCACTCACAATCAAGAGAACAGGATGGGGGAAACTGCTCTCTTGATTCAATTATCTCCACCTGGTCCCTCCCGTGACACATGGGGATTATGGGAACTACAATTCAAGATGAGATTTGGGTGGGAACACAGCCAAACCATATCAAGGAAGCATCTAAAATCTCAGCCCTCCACTGTCTGTGTTTCTCTCCCCAGCACTTTTGCCATTACCCTATAGATATAATGATGGAGCTCTGGCTTCGTGATAACTTCAGTGTTACTTGGTATGGAAAAGAGAGACAATAAAACTTTTTTTTTGTAACAATTTTTATGTCCTCAAGCCAGATCCCTTTTCCAGGACACCTCCAGCATGTAGGGATGAATCAGAGACCCAGACATAAAGAGTCATTTAAGCAAACCAGAGAAACATATACAGTTGGAATTTGGGGTGGTGGGTGGAGAGGGGCACTGGTTTTTGAATGCTACAAAGTTCAAATGCCAATCTGTTTTTCTCCTGCTAGATTGGTCTTTGTGATGTTCAAATAAAGCGAGCATGAGACATTCTCAAAGTTGCAAGGAGTCTGTGACTATTTTCTTAGAGGCAGAGGTTTGGGTGGGGGACAAGTTGTGAGAGCACCTCGGTTAATTTGTGTAGGGGGTTCCGAGTTGTTTAGGCAATAGCAATGCCTTGTGCAATACTCAGCCAAAATGTGCGTGTAATAAATTATTACAACAGTTTTGATGACTTTTTCCCTTAAAATAGACAGTTGCATAATTTTTTTTCCTGTCTTGTCTCCCCAGCAAGTGTTTAGACTTTATGTGTTTAGATTGTTTATTGGGTGCTATAATTGTAGATATTTGAATATTAGAGTGTCCCTACTCAAATTGTTTTCATTACAAAATGTACGACAATTGTATTTTGCCATTAGTAAACCAGGTTATCTTCTTGACTCTGTCACAAGGACAGTGTCATTTTTTTTTTTTTTTTTGAGGTGAAGTCTTGCTCCATCTCTCAGGCTGGAGTACAGTGGTGCAATCTCAGCTCACTGCAACCTCCGTCTCCTGCATTCGAGTGATTCTACTGCCTCAGCCTCCCAAGTAGCTGGGGTTATAGGTGTCCACCACCATGCCTGGCTAGTTTTTGTATTTTTGGTAGAGATGGGGTTTCACCATATTGGCCAGGCTGATCTCGAACTCCTGACCTCAGGTGATCCACCTGTCTTGGTCTCCCAAAGTGCTGGGATTACAGTAGTGAGCCACCGTGCCCGGCTGAGGGACAGTGTCTTTTGATTCTTGGAGTTTTGCACAACGCCTGGCACATAAATGTTGCTCAGTTAATTTATTTAAAAAATAATGACTAAAGGAGCTCTGATTCTTGACTGGACACATGCAATTTAGACTGCTACTAAATAAAAAAAGAACACTAGAATAGAGAATAGATGCACTGGGATTGTGCAGCCAGGAGAAATCAATCTACCTAGATTGCCTAGGTGATTCAGGTGGAACTAGGATGCCAGCCTGAAGCATAGAAAGAATTCCCAAGTATTCTACAGAAGACTACAGGCCAGAGGTAGAACAAAGCAAGAATGGCTTTTTTTTTTTTTTTTTCTACAGTCAGCTTTTAAAACAGCACACTCTCTTGTTTCCATGGCAAGAATATCTCCTAGGTGCATTGCCAGGAGATTCTCCCTTAGAAATTAAAAAGAAGAAAGAAAAGAAGGGAAAGAAGCCACCCATAGCTGTGTTTTCTGAAAACAGCTTGACTCTCCTGCTGATCATCGACGACTGCCATGCCACAGAAACACCTCATCCAATGGTGCCCAGGCCGCCTCTACACAGCATGCTGGAAGCCTGTGATTAATTTTGTTTGACAGCAGCAAAAAGTATGCCCCACGTTGGATGCCAGCTGATTATTTCCAGTATGTTTGCTGCTGAAAATTCCATTAATGATTTGTAATATCCATTCAACTTGAAGAGAGGAGAAAAGTGCTTTTCTGAAAAAGGAAAAGTAAATTGGACTCAGTCTTATGGAAAATCTACAGAGTGAATGTTTGATGGCAGATGAGTTGAGGAAAATGTCAGCAATTTCAAAATTTTTTACGTGAAAGATTTGCTCTATTATTGGTAATATATCATTAGAGAATGTGTTGTGAATAATAACATATTTTGATTGATGTGCTTTCATTTGCTTCCCAGTGTACAAGTATGGCAACTTTTAATGTTCAACTTGATGTGTATTTATTAATTGCCTACTATGTTCAAGACCCTCATCAAATATTGATTGAATTGAAATGAGTCCTGGGGAACCTACCGTCTAAGACAGCAATTCTCAGCTGTGGCTCCACATTTGAATTCCCAAGGGAACTTGACAAAATTCTGGGTCCTCAGAAGTTCTGTCTTAATTGTTCTGGAGTGAGGTCTGTGGCCTCAGTATTTTTTCATATGTCTCCTCATATGCATAATGCGTAGTTAGATTTGAGAATCAACAGCTGATACAAAAGGAAGTGAAAAGGCAGTACATGGCCAAGTCCCTGTAGATGTACAAAGGACAGGACACTGTTTTAAAATCATTATCTATTTGAAAAGTATGATGATTTAAAAGGAGAAGAAATTACATTTTATTGAGGCTGCCAGAAAAAAACTCCATGAAGGAAGTAATATTTAAGTTGTCTTTAAATGTGTAAAATTTTGATTGGCAGAGAAAGGTATTCAGGTAGATGATCAAAGGCCAGGATGAGAAGGAATGAGGCCAGTTCTGTGAACACCCAGTGACTAACACATGGCTAGGAGAAAAGGAGTATCGATTGCTATTATAAAGCTTTACCATGAATTCATAATTTCAGCTAGCCATGAACTCAAATGCGTTTATGACGTAATGAGATATTTTAGCATATTTTTCTCATGTGCTAAATGTTACTCCTAAAATAACAGGGTTGAAAAATATGTTTAATATATGGCAAAATAGACATAGATTTAAAAATGCATTTTAGTATCTTGCTATTTGATTGTGTGGTCCTCAGATGAGCAGTATTGGCATCGCCTGTAACTTGTTAGAAATGAAGCTAATGCAGGATCTTGGCCCCCACCCCAAACCTCATGAATCAAAGTCTGCATTTTAATAAGATCTTTGTATACACACTAAAGTCTGAGAAGCACTACTTTAGCATCTTAATTATTATTTCATTATTAGCTGTAATTAATTGAGAAGAGTAGAGAAGTACGTTTCAACAAATTAAATTTCTACCTATGACTGTGAATGATGAATAGTGTTGATATGCAATAATCTTCTCTTTTAATAGTATCTTTTTATGTCTGTCACCCTATACATCTCCATATAATAATGTACCTATGTGTGATTCATACATTTAAATATATGTGGCTTTGAATAGGTGTTCTCTCCAGTTCCAGTCTTTATGTCTAAAAAGATAACATCTTTTCATTTTAGACCTTGGTAATGTTTTCTGTGCTTTTCAAAAGGATGTCCTCAACATCACCTCTGAAAATGCATTACGACCTCCTGTGCCTCTGCCATCTCATTGCACACTGGTTTCGGTGGCATGTAGCAGATGGAATAGAAAGACATGGGGCTGGGAAACTCATAGATTCCAGAGGAAACCTGAGGCACACAGGAAGCTGGTTTAGCTTGGGCATGCAAGCATTATTTACCTCTTTAATCTGAATTAAACAAGTAGCAGTAAGTAATAATTCAGAGTTTTGTTAAGTGGCAGAATATTTTATGGATGGGTATTTTCTTACGGTGCTTCTGACCTAAGAAACAGCAGCCTATCAACAAATAATTATTAAAACATTCCTTTTCCCAAATCGTATTGGATTTGGTTATCTGTTTAAATACCCTTAGGCTGATAATTAGCAACAAGAGCTTAGTGTACTTTAGTTACAAAATCACCTGCTGTTGTCAAACTTTAGTGGGCGATAGAATATCAGTGGATGTTGCTCAAAATAGATACTCCAACCCCACTGAGATTGTGATTTAGTAATTTGGGGTAAGGTCCAGGAATCTTTTGAAACAAGCATTCCAGGAGATTTTGTTGTTGGTACTAAGAATACGACATTTTGAGAAAACAAAAATGAACAAAAAACACATTGCTTTAAGACAGGGGTGTCCAATCTTTTGGCTTCCCGGAGCTGCATTAGAAGAATAAATGTCTTGGGCCACACATAAAATATAGTAAAACACTAACGATAGCTGATGAGCTTGAAAATAACGCAAAAAAACCTCATAATGTTTTAAGAAAGTTTACAAACTTGTGTTGGGCTGCATTCAAATCCATCCTTGGCCACATGTGGCCTGCGGGCCAAGGGTTGGACAAACATGCTAAGGCATTATATTCTTAGCAATTTACTGTTTTCTTTTGGTATCAATATTATCTAAACTGAAGCCATGCACCAGGCTAATACCTAAGCTTAGTAAACCATAGATTGATCCACCAAACTTTTTGAAGAAGGTAATATTAGAAAATGATTTTGTGTCCATTGTAGGATTTTATATTCTAAACATTGACATATGTAATCTATTGGGCCAGGCACAGTGTAATGCCAGCACTCTGTGGGGCTGAGGTGAGAGGATTACTTGAGCCCGGGAGTTCGAGACCAGCCTGGGAAACATATTGAAACCATATCTTTATAAAAAATACAAAACTTAGCCAGGCCTGGTGGTGCACACCTGTGGTCCTAGCTACTCAGGCAGCTGAGGCGGGAGGATCACTTGAGTCTGGGAGGTTGAGGCTGCAGTAAACTGTGATAGTACCATTGCACTCCAGCCTGGGCAACAGAGTGAGACCCTGTCTCAAAAAAAGAAAAAAAAAAAAAACTCTGAAAATTAAGAGAGGTATATTATACAATCCATTAGATTTGATTAGTGACCATGTTGCATGTTTTTGTAGGAAAAAATTCACTACCTGTACAGTTTTTACAAGAAACCTTTAATAGAATCTGACTTAACTGGTGCTAGAGGTTTTCTTAGCTACTTACCATTAAAGAAAGGAAAAAGAAGAAAGGAAGGAAAGAAGGAAGGAAGGAAGATGAACAACAACTTAGGTAAATAGATGATCATTGCAACATTATTTATCAATAGCAAAATAAACCTAACTCTCAGACCATAGGAACATGGATAAACATATTTTGGCATACCATAGCAGAGAAAAAGGCAGTCATTTAAATTAATATTTAAATATAAATTTAATATAGGAAGATTCTCACCATATCATGTTAAGAAATAAGATAAAAGAAAGTTAATTTTAATAATGATAAAAACATACACATAAAAATTGAGCAGAAAAACAATAAAATGTAAATTGGTCATATCTTGAATATTAAATTGTAGGTGGTTTTAGTTTTTTTTCTTTCTAACTTTCTGTATAGTCCAAAATAGTTTCAATGAGTTTATGTGACTTTTATAATCAGGTAAAAAAAAATTTTAAGGAGTATAATTTTTAAAATCTGGGTTGTTTTAAGAGTGGTTCAGCTTAAGAACAGGTGGATGGACTAAATGAACCTTTTTAACATTGCTTCAGTTCTAAAGACCATCTGCCCAGTCCTATTAACCAGTAACTACAGAAAGAAGTTAGATCCAATTAGTAAAGGCAGAAAGAAACACTGCCTTTGTGAGTTCTGTTTCCCTGTGCATATCTGCCACCTTAAACTAATGGAGTTATTTATTGAGTTCAAGCTGTCCCCAACGAAAGCTGCTTTTTACTTTGCCTCTGTGCAAATCTTGTTCACTTTTTACAACCGGCTACAGAATCAAAGCCAGCAGCTGGCCATCCAGGCTACTACACAGAACAATAGCCTGAGTCCAAGCTTCTGAAGAGCAGGCCTGCCCCGGTATCTTGAATGTATGCCTGCATAAAAAGCAGACACCACCCAGGATGGCTGTATCTGCCACTTCTGCTCAGGCGGTAAATATGTAAAATAGGAAGCCAAAACACATCCGGGGTCACATCTCATTGGGTGCCCTTGGGAAACTCAATTGGACATCAGTTTATCTTTAAAATAGGAATCATAATGGCTTCCTCTGATTATGTCCAGTAAAGTATATAAGTGGTTTATAAACTACAGTTTTAACATGTTAGTTGTTAGGTGATCGTGTTCACATTTTTTATGGGATTCCTTTTTCAAGTACATACATAATCATGCTAAAGAACAGTAAAATAGCAGCAGTACTCCTGCCATGCCCAGGACTTATGCCACTTTGTAATGTGATCTCAAAATGGACTGTAAATTGATGGCCCAGTAGTATTTATTATCACCACTTAAAGTGAACCCATATGCCAGTGGCATATTGAGCTAACAAGCTGTGATGTCATTGGCAAAAGCAGCTCTTCCAGAAGGCAGAGTTGCTGAGGATTGTCTATGACATTACTCTATCAGCATATTGGATGCTGCTCGTCAATAGTAGCCATGCTGTCAGGTGAAATAAGGTCAAGTGAAGCAGTGAGTTACTGGTGACTTAGGGGTAACCACCTGTCAAAAATCATACATACAGATTATGATTTTTTTCCAAAATTAACCTGAAATCTCATAGGATTATCACCACTTATGTGTTTTGATTCTTCTCATCAGTCCTATGAGGTACTGTTATTATTGCCATTTTAAAGATGAGGAGACTGAGGTTAGGAAAGATTAAGGAAGGTGCTTAAGTTCACTCATTTGGGTGGTGAACCCAAATTTGAAACCTCCCAGGTAGGCTGACTGCAGAGCCTCTGCTGCTCACCACTTTGTAACGTTTACCCAAAAATATTCTGAACAAAGTTTTAAAAAGGAGCACTTAATCACTTAGGAAAACTAACTGCCAGAGAGTATTTTAGGTTTAGCCATTCACATAAAAATAATGAAACTAGTAGAGTTACTTTCTTCTTAAACTCATATTTTAATATACAAATAAGAGTTCTAAATCCCAAAGAGAGAATCTTAGAGGATAGTTGCAAATATGAAAAGTTGAAGACTATTTCATTAAACCCATTTATGTTTTTTTAAAAAAGGAAAATTGAAACCTAGAGAAGTTGACTTGCTCCCAAAATTCTTAGAATAAACATGTGGAAACTGCACAAGACCTTAAGGGTCCTACCTCTTACCTCATGGTTCAGTGCCTTTCAATATGACCTTGTCCGTATATTTAAGTAGAGTTACGAGATTAACATTTGTACCTTTTCAGTATAGTTGACCGACTCTTCTTGGAATCTATTCAGTTAGTGTTTTATTATGCTTTTGGTTAGCCTTGATTGTTTCCTGGATACAATCATGGCTTGATTTTGTCACTACTCTCTTGAACTCGAGATTCTAACCTACATGAACTGGGAGCAATTTTCAGTGTTGTTTTGTGCTTTCTTGCTTCTTGCCATGTACTGTGAAGCTGTCTTCGAGGTCGTCTCCATAGGTACTCATTCAGATAGAATTGCCTGTGAATCGTTCTTTAAACTTTTAATTTCAGCATCTTTAAATTGCACTTACTTGTTTTCATGTTTGGTTTTCTCTTCTAGATTTTAAGTTATCTGCAGTCAGGGAACATGACTTATGTGCCTTAGTTTTCTTACTGCTTGGCACACTATATGGCACATTGCAATAAATGTTTTTAAGTTAATAAGCTTGGAAATATAATTGATTTCTTCTTTTTTAAACTTCTTTGTTGATGCTTGCTTTTCTTCTCATTTATTTGAATCAATGTGTCATTATGGAAAGTGATCTTGTTGGAGGAAATAAACTTTTCAATTGCACCTGGGCTCTCTTCTTGTTATACTTTTTCCTCAGCATGCCACAATTATCCAAATTCAATAAAGCAAAATAATGAAACCTAATTAAGGATGAAAACATAAAGTAGTTTATCTATTAATTTAAATAAAGTGAACCTGTTATCGCCCTGAGATTTTTTTTTTTTTTTTTTTTTGAGATGGAGTCTTGCTCTGTTGCCTAGGCTGGAGTGCGGTGGCGCGATCTTCGCTCACTGTGGCCTCTGCCTCCCAGGTTCAAGCGATTCTCTTGCCTCAGCTACCCGAAATAGCTAGGACTAGAGGCACCTGCCACCACACATGGCTAATTTTTGTATTTTTGGTAGAGACGGGGTTTCGCCGTGTTGACCAGGCTGGTCTCGAATTCCTGACCTAATGTGATCTGCCTGCGTCAGCCTGTCACAGTGCTGGGATTACAGACGTGAGTCACCATGCCCTGCCCACCTTGACATTCATAATGCCTTGATTCTGGAGGATGCAGTTCTTAGTAACCAGGCTGTGGCCCTCTGATGTAACTTCAGAGAAAGATTAACATGTCACGTGGTTAGCTGGGCTCTGAGATGATCTCTGTAACAAAGCAGTCTACATTGTTCTCCCAAGGAAGAGATTTGTGTATGACTTATTGAAGTGGAATTAGTTTTGTTTCTTAGAGCGGTTTATCATTTCACAATCTATATTTTCCATTGTTATTCTTTATCACTAGAAGATTTTAAAACTTAGAGATAATGAAAGAGAATATAAAAACTCTGGAAACCTCTTAAATTGATTGATGGGAAAACAGTTTAGTTTGTTAAGTGCAGTGTCTGGTAGACCTTCTTTCCATACTAGGAAATGGAATGGAATATATACATTCCATTTGAGAATATATACTAAATATAATGTTTGAATATATATTCAAAGAAGTTTGTTGTGTTCATTCCTGGCATGGCCTCCTTACTAGTTTTTCTAACTCTGCCATGTTGCCTGTTGTTTCGTGGATGAGCAACCTATCGAGTTTGTTCTGTATACCTTTGTCCCTATAGAACTGTGTTTGGAATCAGGCTTCTTAGAACAGAAAATCAATGGGAGTTGTGAAAGAAGGTGAAACCCTGGATGCAGTGGAGAGGACACAGCAGAATGGAGAGGAAGAGGATGGGCATAGGAAAAAGACACAAGAAAGCCCATTAGGGACAGTATAGTAACCTCCACATTAATCTACTAGTCACAAGTGTATTGAGACTACAAACAAAATTGTAAGAGGATATTTTAATCTATAAAATACATGAAAAACTATTTTCAAGCTCTTCAAAGGTATTACTTACAAAATATCTATTTTTCTTATCAGACTCCAGAAATCTATCATTTTGTATATTTTAAAGAATTTGGTTTCTTAAAAAAATATAATAGAGTGTTTTCACTAACTCAGTCTATCTTTTCTTTTAATTAGTTCTGTTAATAAGATTTTACTGCATATAGGTAGTACCGCTTACCACCTTACATTTTTAAACTCAGTATTAGCTGTGCACAGGGAAGCTTCTTGCACATTGATGGTCTTTAACTTTGAAAGGAGTACCTCTAAATCATTAGTTTATTCAAAGAGCTTGACTTCATTCCAGGTTAACCGTCTTCGATGCCCAGCAAGAATGGCTGAACATTTTCTTCCGATTAATACAGCTGGCTTCTGTTTAAATGAGTTAATCACTAATTCAACTGTCTCGATTCCAGTAGTATGACATTAGGAACCATTCAGTAATAAAGTAAGAAGCTTAATACTTAATGGAAAGAAAGATCTTTTTTTTTAATGCAAAAATTTTATTATCATTCCAGTTCCTGGGGAAAATTTTGCTGCCATGGCAAGTATTCTTAGCAGAGTCTGGCCTTGTTCTCCTGCTTTGGAATCACGGTGTTTAGTTGATATACCATAGATAGAGATTTGAAATGTAAAGATTGAATATACAAAGCTATTTTTTTTTGGCTTTACTGAAATGCTTATACACACAGTCATTAGTATGGTGATGACATATTTTAAGTACTCAATAAATATTTATTGGATTAATAATATATGAAAACACGTACTCTTTTTTTTTTTTGAGATGGAGTTTTGTGCTTGTCACCTGAGCTGCAGTGCAATGGTGCAATCTCAGCTCATTGCCACCTCTGCTGCCTGGGGTCCAATGATTCTCCTGCCTCAGCCTCCAGAGTAGCTGGGATTGCAGGTGTGCACCACCACACCCAGCTAATTTTGTGTTTTTAGTAAGGATGGGGTTTCACCATGTTTGATCGGCTGGTCTCGAACTCCTGACCTCAGGTAATCCACCCATCTCGGCCTCCCAAAGTGCTGGGATTACAGGCATGCGCCACTGCACCAGGTCATGAAAACATGCATTCTTTTAATTAGTTCTGTTAATAAGATTTTACTGCATATAAGTAATACTACTTACCAAATTACATTTTTATCTTGGAACTGAATTTGCATGGTCTATATTTTGCATCTAAATATCCAGTAAGTGTGTACAATAACTCAAGCTTCATTTGGTATAAAAATGCCTTCCTGGCCGGGCGCGGTGGCTCAAGCCTGTAATCCCAGCGCTTTGGGAGGCCGAGATGGGTGGATCACGAGGTCAGGAGATCGAGACCATCCTGGCTAACACGGTGAAACCCCGTCTCTACTAAAATAAATACAAAAAAACTAGCCGGGCGATGTGGCGGGTGCCTGTAGTCCCAGTTACTCGGGAGGCTGAGGCGGGAGAATGGCGTAAACCCGGGAGGCGGAGCTTGCAGTGAGCCGAGATCGCGCCACTGTACTCCAGCCTGGGCGACAGAGCGAGACTCCGTCTCAAAAAAAAAAAAAAAAAAAAAAAAGCCTTCCTATTTCAAACTTGCTTTTTTCCCCCTTTTTGTGGAGAGTAGGGTCTCACTATGTTGCCCAAGATAGTCTCAAACTCCTGGGCTCAAGCTATCTTCTTGCTCCTTCTTCCCTGAAATTTGGGATCATAGGTATGAGCCACCTGACCCAGCCAAGCATGCCTTCTTACTTGTATAGAATCATATTTTCAAATTTTTTAGTGACTATACATTTTACTAATTTATTTAATAATTAGTTTTATATGGCTAATGATGAGATGCATAATTACTAAAACTTAATGAAACATGTGTTTAGTTTTAATGCACAATTTTACCTTCCATTTAGTCAACTGGACTTTTGCAAAACCAATTCAGCTTCAATATTTGAAACATATATGAGAGTATCCCTCTATTGTGGATAATAGCTTCACACTAGAATATTTTAAAAGTGAAGAGAGAAAATGTGGCTCAAATAGTCTGATCAATTACTTAGCATCTTGTGAATTTTACAAAGAAAAATGCCTTCTAAAATGTGTTTGTATTTTCTTCTTTACATTTTATATATTTGGTGTTCATTTTTTATATTTCCTGAAAGGAAATATGTAAATTTTGCTATAAAATCAAGCCATCTTTGTAAAAGTGATCCTGCTTAAAATGACAAAATCTGTCTGAGAGTCATTTATAAAGGTGTGAATATATCTGGCAGCTTGGGCAAGCAGTCTGAGTTCCTTCCTGATATATACATTTGGCCCTATCTGGAGAGGACTGTACATGTCTGTATAATTTCTTTTGTTGTTTTATTTTGAGAGACAGTGTCTCACTTCGTTGCCTATGCTGGAGTGCAGTGATGCAATCATAGCTCACTGTCACCTTGATCTTCTGGGGTCAAGTGAGTCTTCTGCCTTAGCCTTCCTGAGTAGCTGGGACTACAGGTGCTCGCCACCATGCCTGGCTAATTTTTAAGGTTTTTTTTTTTTTTAGAGATGGAGGGTCTTGCTACGTTGGTCTCAAACTCTTGGGCTCAAATACTCCTCCCACTTCACCCTTCCAAAGCGCTAGGATTACAGGCTTCAGCCACTGCACCTGGTTCTGTAATCTCTTAATTCCTCTTGAGTTAGATAGCAGAATTGGCTTGCATCTGGTCTTTATCTTTCTCCAGATGTAAAATCCAGGCCCATCACTGATGGGAATAAGGAGTGAGACAGAGGGGTTACTATTTATTCCACTCAGTGTGTAATCTATTAAGCCCTTCGAGCCAATCAAAATCATGTGGGCATTTAAGTTCAAAACCACAATATAGATACATTCATTTATAGTGATATTGTTGCTTAGGCAACAAGAAATCTGAATCTCCTATTAAACTAGCCAACAGCAAGAATTTAAAATATTTTATTTTATATATCTGGTTATTTTGAATCAATTAATATAGATTGTTTTTTTCTGAGAATGTCTTTCTAATAGATACTTAGTTTTTATACAAAGTTTAGGTGACATAAGAGTTATGGCTGATAGCTGCCATAACATAAGAAGCATAAAATTTCATGGTTTAGCACAAAACATGCTTACATTTTGTTCACATAAAGTCTAGTGGAATGATTGTGAGGTGAGGGGTGAGGCTCTTGTATGTTTTATATGTGATTGCTTGGGGACTTAAGTTTATAAAGATGTGTTTAGAGATTCGTCTTGATAGAGACCGCTTCTAACCATTGGCTTCTGAGGTCTCGTTAGTAGTTGACATCCAGCTGGCCCACTGAGGGACTGAGAATGGTGCAGGATGGTGCAGGAGATTGTAACAGGCCAGGCCTGAAAGTGGTGTGTATCTTTTTTGCTTACATTCTGTAACCTGTTACATGGTGAAACCAAATGCAGAAGGGGCAGGAAAATGAAGTCTTCCATGGAGTAGTCGTTTTCCAAAAACAATGCTTCTCTGTGAAAAGGCAGCATGAATTTTTGGTGGACAGCTAGCTTCCTCTGCTATGGGAAGAGAGTGACTATGATTGCTGTATTCAAGCAACAACTGAAAATTGTCAGTGTAATGGTATTGAAAATAAGGCTATTTTTAAAAACGGAAACGAAACACTATTAAATCCATAATTGAACACATTTAGGACTTCGCTTTGGAACTAGAGGAGATATTATAGCATCAAGTAGAGTCCCATTTAGATGATTAAGGAGATATTTTGGATTTCTGAAATTAAAAATAGTTTTTCCCCTTTTTCCCTCTGGAAAGTAAAAAATAGTTTTTCCCAAGGGTAAAGGGGGAGAAACTATTTTTTACTTTTTAAGTAAAATGATTTTTTTTTACTTTTTAAGTAAAGGTCTAAAATTCCCTTTTTCTGTAGTTGCTCAAATAAAACTGCTAAGCAAGATGATTTTCTTTGAAACACATTACCTTGTATTTAGTGATTATGATATAAACATTCTATGATGCTAAATTAAATTTCTGTAATTAAGAATAACAATATCCAGATAGTATTTTACAAAGTACTTCCAAGTCCTTATGCCGTTTTAGCCTCTCAATGAGCCTTTGCGAGAGACAGAACAGGTGTTCTTCGCCCCTTTTTGGACAAGGAATATGAGACTATCAGTGTTTAAATGACTAGTTTAAAATTCTTTGGGTTGCAAGGGTTATGATCCAAATAATCCGGAATTATTGTTAAGATTATAGTTCTCATTGTAATCCTGTAATGTTTTTTTCATTATCTGCAATGACTGGATCTATCTGGACACTAGAAAGGGCCATTTGTTTACATTTTTCAAGTTGTACAATTTATAAAAATGCCCACAAATTCAGTTGATTTGAGAATCACCAAGGTGACTGAAGTAACGGATCAGCATTACTGCTTTATTCATTTTGCTGGTACAGACATATTTTGTGTATTGCCTTTTAAGTATTTATAGAGTAGAATTCCAAGAGCGGACAGATATTAAGACTTTTTCTTTTCTTTTCTTTTTTGTTTTTGAGATGGAGTCTCACTCTGTTGCCCAGGCTGGAGTGCAGTAGTGCAATCTTGGCTCACTGCAATCTCCACCTCCCAGTTCAAGCGATTCTCCTGCCTCATTCTCCTGGGACTACAGGCGTGTGCCACCACGCCCGGCTAGTTTTTTTGTATTTTTAGTAGAGACGGGGTTTCACGATGGTCTCGATCTCCTGACCTCGTGATCCGCCTGCCTCGGCCTCCCAAAGTGCTGGGATTACAGGCGTGAGCCACCGCGCCCAGCAAGACTTTTTCTCTTAACCTACAAGGCATAAGCCATCAAAATTGTAGCTCCAATGTACTTTTAAATGAACCCAGAGCTTTTTAAACATATTTCTAAATGAACTCAGAGCTTTTTCTACTATTCTTCAAAAATAATTTAGTGTAGTTAACTTTTTGCCTTTTTGTTCATTGCCTCTTTATTGAGTTTTTATTGCCGAGAACTGTGCGGTACAGAGATCAAAGACAAAGTCCCTTTTCTCAAGAGGACTGCAGTCCCGTGAGGGCAGACAGAGTAAGCAGAGGCTTTGGATAGTCTGATAAAGGGAATGAAAGAAGGATATAGAGGAAACCCTATAAACCCAACAACTAGAGGCTAATGCAGCCTTGGGTGGAGAGAGAATGGGGTGCTGTAAAAGGTCTTCTAGAGTGCGCAGTGCTTGAATCAACTCTGGAAGCATGAATGACAGTTTAAGTGAACATGCAGTACATATTTTTTTCAAAAAAGTAAAATACAAAGTGCAGTTACATTATTAATATGTGATTTGAAATTTTAAAATAATACTAAAGTATAATATCGACATCTGGGCTTTAGAAAAGGAATTTAAATGACAGCTCAGTAGAGTGTCATAAACCTGGGAAAAAACCTTGGGAAAAAATCTGAATAGAAAATAGTTGCTCTTGTAGCATGTAATCTGCCTGGATTAATAATTTAATAACTTGAATTTATTCTGTGCTTCTTCACTTACTGTGACTTACATATGTTTCTTGATTCTTACCTTTCTCTTTGTCCCTTTTCTACCTCCGGCTATACAACTTTAGATCAGTCCCCACATCTGTTGTGATGCACTTATTATGTGTTTTTATTTCCACAGTTACTCATGCTCAATCTCATTCCTTATGCCCAATCTTCATGCTTCATAGATTTCTGTGGCACTTACATTTCTGTAGGTCTTTTTTACTTATTTAAAAAATTCCCAGTGTCAGTATTTATTGCCTACCTAGAAGTTACCTATGGTTGCCCATTTGGAATTTGTATTTTAAATACAAAACTAAAACCAGTCACTAGGGGTTTTTAGAAAACCTTTACATAGTTTTCTTTTAACAGGGATAGATTCTTCTCTTCTGGAACAGTTCATTAGAAGCTCTGCATGTATCTAGAAGGGAAAGGGAAAAGATGAAAAAAATAGAGGACCTAGCGTGATCACTTTTTAACTTCGAGTCCCCATAGCTGTAAGTTAATTTACTGACAAACTATAGAAACTATAAAAGATTTTTCCTTTTATATGACACAAAAGCTGGTCCAATGTTATGTATTAACTGGTCATTAATCAGAAGAGTATAACAGAAATCGTATATTTAATATAAATATTAAAATTGCCTCAGAACACGTTTAGGAAGCACTGCATCCTGTTAATATAGACCCTGACTACACTTTGCCTGCCTTTTAAATATAACTGTCTCAGACACTTGATGAAAGGCACTCACATCTGCAAACTTCCCCTTTTTTTGTTTTTTTGTACAATGAAACTCTTTATCATAAAATCAACAAAATTAAACATTTGAAAAGAGATTTGACTCCCATATTACTTTAACAAAATCCCATTTATGTTCAGTCTTTATTTATATTCAGAGATATTTTTATACAGTTGCAACACAACAAAAACATACATCATTCATTTACTGACCACAGCTTAACTTAGTGCCTACTCTCCAGCAGGCCCTGTTGTACGGCTGGGGACACTGCTGTGAATTAAACAAAGTCCCTGCCCTTGTGGCAACTATATTCTAGTGGAAGTGGGTGGGGCTAGACAATTAACACATAAGCCAACAGGTAGATAATGCCAAGTGGCAAAACAAACAAACAAACAAAAAAATACGAAGAAAACTGAAACACAGAAAGGAATAGAGAGTGATGGGGAGTTGTTCAAACTAGGGGAGTTAGGGAAGGCTCCTTTGAGCAGGGGATTTGACTGGAGTGAAGAGAAGGAGTTACTTCTGTTTCTGTCAGTGTAAGCCCATTCTTGACAGAGAAACAGCAAGTATATAATGCCTGAGAAGGGAACTCACTTGGCCTGCTGGAGGAGGAGTAGGGAGACCAGTAAGTCTGGAGCACAGGGAGCAAGAAAGAGTGGTCAGAAATGAGGTCAGAGGTCAGCAGAGACCACCTGATAAGGACCACTGGGTATGGCAGGTATTATGTTGGGTGATAGGAATACAGACATGAGCAAGACACTTCTTAACTTCAGAAAGCTTACATTCAAATAGGCACATAGATTTATAAGCAAATAAGCAACAAACAAATTATGTTAAGTGCCATTATAAAGAAAGGAGTACAGTGCCGTGAGCAGTGTAACTAACTGCATCAGTGAGACGATGATGCCGAAATGGGATTTGAAGGATGACTACAAGGTTTCCAGGAAAAGAAGTGAGGAAAGAGTATTTCAAACAGAGAGAGCAGCACATGGTAAAGTTGGGGAGTTGTGGAACATCCTGGCATGCTTTTAGTTTAGCAAAATGTTTAGTGCTGTTAAAAAAAGATGTATATTGGAAAGTCATGGGAGATGAGGGTGGAAAATAGGTTAGAACCAAATTATAAAGGTTCCAAGTTTAAAAATTTTCCAAACTTAACAATAAAGTATTCCAGACTGTTTTTCTTTTTTCATTTGTGTTATGTTATTCTATAGAAATTTAAAGTTCTTATCCATTATACTAAACTCATTGTTTTTCTCCTTTAAGCAGCAAATATTATTAACAAGCAATTAAAATATTAAACAAAGATGACTTATTCATTTCTTAAGTGGAGGTAAACAGAGAGAATTTTCAATGGCACTTTAATTTTTGGTCTTTGAGGAAAGAATCAAGACCTTGAAGTTATATTTATATTATTTAATAATTATTTACTTTAAAAAATGATAGGTTTCCTAGTTTCCTCAGTAAGAGATACTATCTTACCACAAGTTCTACAGTTAGACATATAGTAACTTTTTAAGGGACTATTTCTTGCTCTGTAATATTATTTTCCAGGAGATTGAATGTATTTTGAATGGCTGTTATTATTGTTTAAAATTTATTCACTTCATTGTCTTGCAACTAGGCTGAAAAGTTTTAGAAATGAATTATAAATAAATTCTAGATTCTGAGCCTAAGTTTTCCCAATGTATTATTTTAACCTCTGAACCTCAAAAGATTTCATTTCAGACTGATTTTATTGGTTCTGTTTTTGAAAATTGAAGTGCTTCTAGAATTCCGAGAACAGCCTGGTATTTTTTTTTTTGTAAGAAATCATAATCAATCCATAAGTGTTATTCACTGGACAGATTTAAGGCTGATAAATTGCCGTGTCCCTTGATGCTCCTCATTAGAATCAGAAGTACCATGGTGAAATAATGTTATGGGAACCTCAGGCTCTGGGGTTTTACAGAGGAGCAGGCAGGGCCCTGAGGGACAGCTTTGGGTCACTGGAAGTTTTCACAGGTGCCTTCCTGGCTATGCTGAGGTCCTTTTGTTAGTGACTGGCAGTAGTCACGGTTCATTTAGGAATGGGCAAGGCGACAAACTGGGGAGGTTTTAGCGTTTTAGAATATACATGTCTATGCAAACAAAACATGAGCATCGTCTTTGATTTTGAAACGTAACTTTAAAGTGGAAGCATTTACCTATATAAAGTGAACATTTCCAGAGCACTCTATTACCAACAATTGGCCTCACATGTCTAAAAACTTGACTTTAGTCTTATTTTAATGGGGTTTATGTAACAAAACTTGAAAACCCGAGAATATTAATTTTATTTTTAATTTTTTTTTACAAAATGTTGTTTAGAAAAGGACATTTTATGTCTCCACAAGACAGTGAAACAGAAATCAAATGACTGGAAAGGAACTGGAAAGGAAATTAACATTTATTCATAGATGGGCCTTTATATATGAATTCATCTAACTGTCACAATTGTTGCACAGACATGAGTAGAACCACATTTTTATAGATGAGTAAACTGAGGCTCAGAGAAGTTGAATGACAGGTCTGTGAATTGGAATCCAGATCTTTCTGGTTCCAGTGTCCCTTTTCACACTGCTTCTCCCTATCATGAGTCCCAGCTCTGTTTAACCATGTCATTTGATATTTTTGAGCCGTAGTTCTGCTCTAGTTAATTATCACAACAAAACAAACCACCCCAACACTTAATGGTTTAAAACCAACAAGTTAAATTCTCTCATACTCCAGTGGGCTCAACTGACTTTCTTACCTGGTGGTCTCAGGGAAGTATTCCATAAAAGTGAAATGGAAACTGCGAGATCTCTTAGGACTTCTAGCCTCTAGAAGTCATAGTGCCACTTCACCACATTCTATTAGTCTCAGAAAGTCACAAGGCCAGCCCAGATTCAATGGTGGAAAATAGATTCTACCTCTTGATGGGAGGAACTGTAAACATTTCATGACTATATGTCATCAGTCACTATTCTTTTCTATCTTTAATTTTTAACACATTGTGTTATGTTGTATTATTACCAAAGCACTGAAGAATGTTAGCAAGTGAAACTTTAGATTCTTTGTCTCTAAAATGTGCCTCCTAATTGTGTTCTGCTTTACCATTGTGAAGAAGATATTTGAAAGGAGATAATGAGCATGAAGACGCTTTGAAAACCTCTAAATAGAGCCCTTTATAATCTGTTACTATGATTTGTGGAAGATACTAGCATTTATTGTAGAAATGAGCTTTTCATCAATTAAAAAAGCAGATGAAGGTCGGGTGTGGTGGCTTATGGCTGTAATCCCAGCACTTTGGGAGGCTGAGGCGGGTGGATCACCTGAGGCCAGAAGTTTGAGACTAGCCTGACCAACATGGAGAAACCCCGTCTCTACTAAAAATGCAAAGTTGGCTGGGTGTGGTGGCACATGCCACCATCCCAGCTACTCGGGAGGCTGAGGCAGGAGAATCGCTTGAACCCAGGAGGTGGAAGTTGTGGTGAGCCAAGATCGTACCACTGCACTCCAGCCTAGGCAACAAGAGTGAAAATCTGTCTCAGAAAAAATAATAATAATAAAAAAAGATGAAAAACATATATGAAACAACCTCTTGTTCATGGGGCATATAATTTTTTTCTTCTAGACTTACAGAAGTACTAATGGTTTTCTGAAATGTAATAATATGTGGTATTTTTTATTAAGTGTTTTGTTGTTTGTGTGTGTAAAATCAAACAGTGAGTAAAAGTTGAACGCAGTTGGTTTTCCGTTCTTTGCACAGTTAGTAGTATTGGAGTCGGATGTCCTCATACAAGGAAGTCTGTGGGATCATATCTTGGGAATAGAATGGTTTTCACTAATGCAGAAATTCCCAACTCAAAAGACTTTCCCAAAGAGTGAGATTCCTCAGTTAAATCTCTTTCTAAGAATCTTTCTAACTTTGAATATAGCTTTCATAAAAATCTCAAATTATTGATAAGCTATAATTTCATGAAATAAATTATTACTCTCAACTCCTTACTTTCCTAAAATCTAAATTTTTTTGCATCTCAAAATATTATTACAGTTTGCTAAAATGAGTTTTAAAATGGAAAACCTACAGAGTGGTATGAAACAGATATCCTCCTGATGACTTCTTTTTTTAAGGGATGGGTGGGTGAGACGTTAGAACTTTACTTAGGAAAAGGTTCTTGAAAATTAACCCTGAACTATCTGTTCTTAAATGGCCCAAATAACTGACATTATAAAGCTTAAAAGCTTTGAGTTTGGTCATTTTTTGGAGTTGTTTTTATATATACATATTTACTTAAATTGCATTCTCTACCATGAAATCTGGGGATTAGAAAATACTTAGACCAAGCCACAGGCATACTCATTTAGCTCACATTATGTTTTAAAAATTGACTTAGTTGCCAGTATTTTAATCAGAAGATTTTATATAAAAGTCTTAAATTCTAGCTTCGTGATAAAAATCAGAACTAATAATATTGGGCCAGCATTCCCACTCTAATATAATGTTTTGAAGCTGAATAGAAGTTATGCTCGTTAGACGGGGCACATACAGCCTGGTTACCATTATTTCCACTTTCCATACTTTTATAATCTGCCTAGTTGTCCTAGGTATTTGAGTTTGAGACAATGACAGAATTGTGGCTGAAAGATTCAAACACACCTCTGATGTTTGATAAACAAAGACAATTTGAGGGCTACTTCTGGGTATATCAGTTGTACATCAGTGGCAAAGGATTGAGACCCTCAGATGGATGGGTGCAAAGAGAAATGATGAACTTAAGAATTCCATCTGCCACCTGATCAAGCTCTGAATATCTGTGGTACGGATTCTGCCCATCTTTGAACCATATCATAAAACCTGATTTTGGCAGTAATACTTCAGCACAGATTGCACCTGCTGCTTTAAAAATACCGCTTATCAGTCATTTTTAGCATCATATTGATATCAAGGCCAACACAGCCTAAAATTTTGACTTCCCTCAATGCTCCTGAAAGCTACAGAGAAAGAAGGACAATAATTATAATCCCAAATTACCCTGAATTCTGAACTCAGGAATTTAGACAAACTAAATAGTAGACGTTTCTTTTGATCAAATTTTGGATTGGCACACTCTTTAAGAGATGTGATATTTGATCTGTATTTTTGTTAAAAATCTTGTGAATTCTGCAGTGTTTATCATTATTAAATTTTTTCCAGAGTAGTTTTCATTGTCCTACCAATTAGAAATTTTAATGTTGATTAAAAAGCAAAACTGTCCAAATGTCTGCAGTTCTACTTTCTAAAACAGAGAAATGAAATGGATCAACACTACAGAAAATTATCAAAATTAGCTTTTAATAACAGTAGCTAACATTATGCAGTGCTTATTATGTGCCATTCCTTTGAGATAGATAGCTCCACTTTTAGATGAGAAAATTGAGGCATGGAAAGGGGATTACATTTGTCTGAATTTGCAGAGCATGAGGATTTGTTTCTAGGAATTTGTTTAAAGATTATACAATGCTGCCAGGCGCGGTGGCTCAAGCCTATAATCCCAGCACTTTGGGAGGCCAAGACGGGCGGATCACGAAGTCAGGAGATCGAGACCATCCTGGCTAACCCGGTGAAACCCCGGCGGATCACGAAGTCAGGAGATCGAGACCATCCTGGCTAACCCGGTGAAACCCCGTCTCTACTAAAAAATACAAAAACTAGCCAGGCGAGGTGGCCGGCGCCTGTAGTCCCAGCTACTCGGGAGGCTGAGGCAGGAGAATGGCGTAAACCCGGGAGGCGGAGCTTGCAGTGAGCTGAGATCTGGCCACTGCACTCCAGCCTGGGCGACAGAGCGAGACTCCGTCTCAAAAAAAAAAAAAAAGATTATACAATGCTTTGTGATGGTTATAGTCTTGTTTTATAAATTAAGTGCTTTTAATCTCTTGGCTCCACCTCTCTGAGTTTGCGCGCTGTCAGACACACGTGACAGCCACCACTGAATTTCACAAAGATCTTTTTTTCAGACATTGTAAGAATGTGCAGGAGTCCAACGTTTTTTGGGCTTTGGGACATTCTGCATGAAACTTAAGGATTTATAGTCATATGTGTTGTAATAACAGACAAAACCAAAATTCATTAATATGAAGATTGGTAGAAACTGTGAATTTTTCTTATAAAACAAAATACTATATTTCCACTTTCAATGTCGTTTTTTTCTCTTCTGAGATTGTTTGAATGCAGCCAGTGTGTGTTCTTAAATTTATTTTTTAAATGTGGTAATGCACAAAGATGAAAATTAAGGTGAGACTATTTGGATTTTTTTTAGAACAGCATCTGGTTACAGAATTACAATCTGTACACTACACAATGTAACAAACATACATTACAGCACTTAATATAGTTCAGGCTTGCCTTTGCTTCTGACTTCGAGGACTGAACCATATAAACACAAGGCCGATGAACTAGTGAGAAGTCAATTGCTGTATAGGCAGAAATAATGGTAGAAGTCCTTGTTAATTAAAGTGTCCATGGACCAGCAGCATGGGCATCACCCAGGAGCTTGTAAAAAGCAGACTCTCAGACCCCAGCTTCGACCTATGGAAGCAGAATTTATATTTACATCAACAGATTACTCCTATGCACACTAAAGCCTGAGAAGCATTGGGTTAGAGAGATTGGATTCTGCCAGTCTCTGGCAATTAGCTATTCCTTTTTGAATAAGTCATTCACTATGCTCTCTGTATTTTAGTTTCCTCCATTTCTTGCTACTTACTACATGCTGATTTCGAGCAACTTAATTCTGTGATCTTCATTTAGTTGCCTATAAAATAGGGATATTAATAATACTTACCTCAGATTATTATAAAGATTAAATGAGGTAATGAGTGTAAAATATATAGAATATTGTCCATGTATAGTATGTGATTAATATGTGCTTGTGATGGTTCTTTTAGTTATTTCTCTGGTGTGCTATATAATCTTATTGATTGCATGACAAGTGGAATTAGAACTTTCTTTCAAAATCTCCTACACAGATATAGAAATATGCTTTTAAAAATTGAAAAATTAGAAGAAGATAAATCTTCCAAGGGTTAAAGAGCCTAGTGGAAAAAACACTGGAATGGGAATTAGACAGACTAAACTCTAGTCCCAATTCTTTTGACCTTGAGTCTGACTTAACTTTTTGATTTCATGGATATTATATAAGAATATGAAACGCCTTAACATGCTTATAGTGCAGTTTTATAGATTTATAGAACTGGCAGTAACCAATTATTATACATACGTTATCTTAATCTATGAGAATTTGTGATAGGGTGTTCAGGTGACTGCTGTTCTGTGACATTATATTGAGTACTTGTAGAAGTTTCAGTAAATCCTTCAGATTATTAAATTACTGATTAAGCCACAAACACATGTCCTGATTTCCTATATCTAATCCCAAATCTATTATTTGTATAAGAAGTAATTTGTTTTTTGTGTATTTATTTTTATTTTTATTTTTTTATTTTTTTTATTTTTGAGACGGAGTCTCGCTCTGTCGCCCAGGCTGGAGTGCGGTGGCCGGATCTCAGCTCACTGCAAGCTCCGCCTCCCGGGTTCTCGCCATTCTCCTGCCTCAGCCTCCCGAGTAGCTGGGACTACAGGCGCCTGCCACTTTGCCCCGCTAGTTTTTTGTATTTTTTAGTAGAGACGGGGTTTCACCGTGTTAGCCAGGATGGTCTCGATCTCCTGACCTCGTGATCTGCCCGTCTCGGCCTCCCAAAGTGCTGGGATTACAGGCTTGAGCCACCGTGCCCGGCTCTATTTTTATTTTATTTATTTATTTTTTTGAGATGGAGCCTTGCTCTATCACCCAGGCTGGAGTGCAGTGGTGCAATCTCAGCTCACTGCAAACCCTGCCTCCCAGGTGATTCTCCTGCCTCAGCCTCCAGGCATCCACCACCAGGACCAGCTAATTTTTTGGTATTTTTAGTAGAGATAGAATTTCACCATGTTGCTCAGGCTGATCTTGAACTCCTGACCTCAAGTGATCTGCCCACCTTGGCCTTCCAAAGTGTTGGAATTACAGGTGTGAGCCACCATGCCCGGCTAATTTGCTTTTTGAAACTCTGTTTATTATGTAATAATACCAACACATTTATTAAAGCTTCAAACAAAAGTCGGCTCTCCTCTCCTTTTTATGTCACATGTTTATCTAGTTGATATATTAGCTCACTGCCCGGATCATTGCAGGCACATAGCAAACCTTCACCAAATAAGACAGTAACATTTCCCTTGTTTTCTGCTCTCCATTAAATAATTCCCTGGAATTTGTTGCTTCCCTTTTATGTTAGTAGAGTTTGTACCAAAATATCAACTCTATGATAACCAAGAACTTTGAGTTTCGAGCTCATTGTAACTCTTCTTTGCTTGAAAATCTGTCCCAAATTCGTAATTAACTTGGCCAGTGTTTATATTGGACTAGATTGTGAAACTTGTGTAAATGAATAGATCTTCTTGGACCTTCCTTAATCTGTTGCTTTTGTTTCTCTTTTTCAATTATTAATGATAAATCTTCTCAGTGAACATGCAGCCAACACATTGAGTAAATATTTCAACTGAGTTGATGTGAATGCAGATTAAATTAGGCAATTTTTCTACTTATTTTAATATGTCTATAAATCATATCCCATTGAAGTGCTTTGTGATTTTTTTAAAAAAGAGATAAAGTGATTTCTTAAAAACTGGGGAGTGCTGTTATGCTTAAGCATCAGATTCACAAATAAATAAAGACATTTCTTATCAACCTATCTCTGAGACAAAGATGTTAGCCATTAGAAAAGAGACATTCTCAAAGGAACCATGTTCTTATATACAAATTTTGATACTTATCTGAAGGGGATATTTGATTATGGATTCAAAACAATTACATCCAGCACTAAGAGGACCAGAAGGAATTTATGTGATGGAAAAGAGGGTGCAGCACGTGGGTCTGTGTGCGCGCGTGCGTGTGCTCGTGTGTGTATAAACACTGAAACTGCAGTGGATTACAGTTATCTTCTTGTTAGCAGCTTTTAAAAGATGTAATTGACATAGATATTTAGTGTACACATTTAGTGTAGTGTACAATTTGATAAATTCTGACTTATGTATAAAGCCATCACTGCAATCAAGATAAAAAACATTTAGTTGCTAAACATATTTAGTTATTGGAATGTCAGAACCACATTTCATCACCAGGAAAAATTTTACTTTATGTTGCATTTCAAAAATTAAGTTAGATTTGTGTATATTCATTTGTGTTTAGTCACAAAGCATTGTTTTTGTAACTAGTTCATGGTTTTTGTCTTGTTTTTTAAAAAATTTAGGGTGTGGCTAGAATGCATGCTGTAGCATGACTGGCCTCCAGTGGTGTCTTTGAAGAATAGCATCACTGGAAAGTCAAAGCAACAGGTGAAATTTAAAAGATAAGCGTAATTTACACATCAGCTAAGATCCTGTGGCACACTCTAATTGGCAGGGGCTTGTGAAATAGAACATTAGGTCTTCAAAAATGGAAGGTAAGAACTACCCTCTTCCAATATTGGGATTCCTCAGTGGCAAGAAGGGCTCTGATGCTGAGTGATACTTGAATGCAGTTATTACTCAGGACTTTTTCACAGAAGAAACATTAAGGTTTATATTGATTTTATTTTTCTAGGAGAAGAGACTTTTTTTAGGCTGTATTTTTTTTTTTTTACTGTGTTGATGCTTCAAAATATATCTTTATTATATTGCCTTTTTTCCTTTCGTGCCTTTTTCTTCTTAGAGCTTTTAATTTGGGTTTTATGCTCCAAGAACTCTAAAACTGTACCTATATGAGTAAAAATTAATGCACATAAAATGCATTTTTGATTTGGAGCCATTTTAATGATGAATTTAGGTGCCTGAGAGTTTGCCTGTGATTTGTATCAGCACAAAGATAGGAAGTGTTTAGATCTTGAACTGCTATGTTCTGGCATGTCCTATCGCTTTATTCTTTCTTTCTATTATTCTATTGTTATCCCCAGTAGAGGAAACGTAGAATCACAAATTGGATTATGAGGACTCAGGAGAATCTAGGTTAGAATAAGTGAAACAGATTTATACCTTTCTGTTTATAAGTATAATAATAATTCTTTTATAAAAATAGAATTCTTTATCATATGAAAAGGAGAAATAGTTTCTCGTGTAAATACATTACTACTCTACATCTGGAGCTCATACTATGTCTTCTTACAGTTTTTGTCGATGTATGTTTGTAGTAGTTAACTGCAGGCTCTCATCTGTGCTAATGAGTCTGGTGAACCACTTCATTGGCTGCCATGTGGAATCTGAGCACATCTTTCCTTTTACTCCATGTCTCTCTGCTCTGTCACCAGGCTCCACTGGGGCACAAAGGTTCATATGGTCTGATTAGAACTTTTCTTCCCTATGGTGCTCTGATGAGGGGCTGCCAAAGTAGTGTAGCTGTGCTCCAGCGTCTTACAAAGTTCATCCTGATTATTCCTATAGGGTTCAAATATGAGGAGCACTCAGAAGCTGACCAGGAGTTCAGTGCCTGTGATAGCAGCCAGTCTTTGGTATTTTATGAAGGACACCTTGTCGCTGCATGGGTCTGCTTATGAATTGCTCCTTCTTCCGTTTGAATGAGCTGTTTAAAAAAGTCTCCCAGTCTCCTCATCAATCAGGATTAATTGATTTGTTAAATAACTGAATAATCACTGGAACCAATGAAGCCCCAAAATCACAGTGACTTAAATAAGATAGTAGTTCATTTCTCTCCCACATAAAATAAATCCTGACATCGCTAACCTGGAGCTGGTAAGGTATTCCATGGGCTCAGGAATCCAGGGGTCTTTTATCTTGCTTCTCTGCCATCCTTATCATGAGGCTTGCACCTCACAGCCTGAGCTGATGGCTCAAGCTCTAACCATTATGTCCAGCATAATCACAAAAAGTGGGTAGGAGTTATGCTTTATCTTTAAGGCCACTTCCAAAGCAGCAAATAACCCTTTAAAAAAATTCTATTGATCATCGCATAGTTACATGACCATATTTTGCTTTGGATGAGACTAGGAAATGTAGGCTTCAGGAGCACATATGCAGCCATGTTTCCAACTATTACTATTATTATTGTTGTTGTTATCATTATTATTTTATCAAAGCAAGAAGGGAGACCATCTATTGAAGAATAAGCCTTCAATGCTGTATGTAGAAACATAGAAAAAAAACAGTAAGTCAATTTTGCCACAATACTCATGCAAATAGGTCTCTGGAAGACTCACGCTACCAGTCCACTCAATTTTTCTATGTCTGGGCTTAAATTCAAGCTAAGACCTGACTAAACCTACCCCATTACATTTTGCTTCATTGTAAAGTACCATATGCCTTGGGCAAAAGCAATATTAATTACTTCCAAAGCCATCAAGGGCTATTTTATTTGGATCTTTCTATGGCAAATATTATCACTCCTTCAGCTCCAGATTTGGGCTAGTACGTCTGTCATTTACAGAGTTGTCCAGTGTCACTTTTCCTTTTTTATATCATTGAATTTTCTTAAAGTGAGTCACTCATATTCTCTCTTTCGTATGCTGGAATAGTCTATATGTTGTGACCTTTGCACCAGTTGTGCCAGATAGTGTGCTTTGATGACAGTTATTCACTCCCCTAAATTATTCCCACAAAAAGGTGTAGCTGATTTTTTTTTTTTTTCTGATAGATCTCTGTGCTAGGGTTAAGTTAATAGAATGCATGCAAATTGGTTATGATTGTCTTCAGGTCACTTAGCAACATAATTCCTTTTTTCTGAGTGAGTCCTAGTTTATACTCTGTATGGTAGATTTGACTTCTTTGAGCTATTGTGTAAGAGTGGTAGACTGTAGTATGCAAATTGCACCCAATTTGTACAGCTTGCAAGTGTGTTTTCTTATCAAAGATTACTCTATTTCCTAAACCAAAGGGAAAATAAATTAGGATGGACTAGTGTTAGATAAAAAGCTACTGCTTTTGGTACATGTTCATTTCCGGAAGCACTGTATAAATGAAAACTTTCCAATTTTTGCCCAGGACTGACTCTGTTTGAAGGGCTATTAATTTTAGATACAATCAAGAGAAATTATAGGCCCAGACTTAGGGAAATCAGAATGCTGCAAATATTTAAGCTCTGTTAATTATTTTAACTTTTACAAAGCTAACTTTGAAATTTGAGTTAGCCATTAGCTCAAAGTAAAAACCTAAAATAGCTATAGATATTTTCCTCTTGTGTATATGTGTGTGTATATGTGTGTGTATATATATACACACACACGCACACATACACACACATATATACGTATATATATACACACAAATCATACATGTGCATGTGTATATATATGATGAATAAAATCTAACATATCTTAGTGGTTTATAAGTGCTATTTACATAATGTTGGACAAGGCATGTTTCAGAGTTTCCACTTTCTTTTTATATCTGCCTACTGAGTGAAATTTATAGCATTGAATGAATTTTTTGGAAAAGAAGAAAGATTAAAAATCCATCAATCTAAGCTTTTATCTTAGAAAACTAGAGAAGAAAAAGAACTATGTAAACCTAAAGCAAACAGAAGAAAAGAAGTAAGAATTACAGCAGATATCAATAAAAGTGAAAACAAAACAATAGAGTAAAATCAATGAAACCAAAAGCTGATTCTTTGAAAAGATATATAAAGTTGATAAAATTTTAGCCAAACTAACAAAGAAAAGAAGAAAGAAAACCAATTACTAATATCAGAAATCAAAAAGGGATAGATCATCACTGTTCATTCCATAAATATTAAAAGAGCAATAAATAAATATTATGCACAACAACTAGATGAAATGGACTAATACCTTGAAATAGGTATTAGTAATTTTTGTATAGGTATTTGTAATACCTATACAAAAAGAAATAGGTAATCTGTAAGCCTGTATCTATGACAGAAATCAAATCGATAATTAATAACCTTCTAATAAATAAAGCACTAGGCTCAAATGGTTTCACTGATTAATTCTACCAAACATTTAAGGAAGATATGATAACAATTCCCTACAATGTCTTCCAAAAATGGAGAGAGAAGACTTCCTAATTAATTCTATGAGGCTGGTATAACCCTAATTCTAAAACCTGATAAAGACATGTCAAGAAAGGAAAACTACAGACCAATATCTGTCATGAAAATAGGTATAAAAATACTGAACAGAAAGATTTACATACCATTATCAAGTGAGATTTATTCTGTGTATACAAGGCCGGTTTACCATTCAAAGTTAATTAAGGTAATTCACATCAACAGGCTAAGGAAAAAAAAATCATATGATCATATAAATGAAGGTAGAAAAAGCATTAGACAAAATCCAACACCCATTCCTCAAAAAATAAAAAGAATCACAGAAAACTAGGAATTGAGGGGAACTTCCTTAACCTGATAAATAACATCTACAAAAGGCCTATAGCAAATATTACACTTAATGATGACAAACTAGCTGCTTTTCCCTTAAGACTGGGAACGAGTAAAAATGTTTTCTCTTACTACTCATATTCTACTTCATACTGGAAGCTTAGCTAATACAATAACACAAGATAGGAAATAACAGATATATTGGGAAAAAAGAAATAAAACTCTCTTTGTTCAAAGATGGCATAATTGTCTATGTAGAAAATCCCAAATGGTCAACAACAACAATAACAAAGACCTCTTGGAACTAATATTGATGATAGCAGGATCACAGGATACAAGGTTAATAAACAAAAGTCAACTGATTTCCTTTATACCATCAATGACAATTGGAATTGGAATTTAAAAACACAATGCCATTAGCACCAAAAAAATGAAATACTTACATGTAATTCTAATAAAACATGTACAAGATCTATATGAGGAGAACTACAAAACTATAATGACGGAAACCAAAGGAGATCTAAATAAATATTCCATGTTCGGCCGGGCGCGGTGGCTCAAGCCTGTAATCCCAGCACTTTGGGAGGCCGAGACGGGCGGATCACGAGGTCAGGAGATCGAGACCATCCTGGCTAACATGATGAAACCCCGTCTCTACTAAAAAAATACAAAAAACTAGCCGGGCGAGGTGGCAGGCGCCTGTAGTCCCAGCCACTCGGGAGGCTGAGGCAGGAGAATGGCGTAAATCCGGGAGGCGGAGCTTGCAGTGAGCTGAGGTCCGGCCACTGCACTCCAGCCTGGGCGGCAGAGCGAGACTCCGTCTCAAAAAAATAAAATAAAATAAAATAAAATAAAATTCCATGTTCATAGATAAGAAGACTCAATATTATTAAGATTTCACTTCTTCTCAACTTGATCTATAGATTCAATACAATCCCAATCAAAATCCCAGCAAGCTGTCTTGTGGATACTGACAAACTGATTCTAAAGTTTATATGGAAAGGCAAAAGACTCAGAATAATAAACAAAATATGGAAGAAAAATAACAGAGGACTGACATTACCCAACTTAAGATAATATAAAGCTATAGTAATCAACACAGTGTGGTACTGGTGAAAGAATAAACACATAGATCAATGGAAAATAATAGAGAGCCCAGAATAGATATACACAAATACAGTGAACTGATTTTTGACAACGATAAAAGGCAATTCAATGGAGATATGAGAGTGTTTTCAACAAATGGTGCTGGAATAATTGCATACCCACATGCAACAAAAAGTGAATCTAGTGGCAGATATTCTACTTTTCACAAAAAGTAATGCAAAATGGATCAAGAGTTAAATGTAAAATGTAAAACTGTAAAACTTCTAGAAGATAACATAGCAGAAAATCTAGGTGACCTTGGGTTTGATGATGAGTTTTTAGATACAGCACCAAAAGGATAATTCAGGAAAACAAAAATTGATAAGTTGGGCTTCTTTAAAATTTAAAACTTCTGTTTTACAAAAGACACAGTTAAAAGAATAGAAAGACAAACCACAGGCTAGGAGAAAAAAAATCTTTGCAAAACACATATCTGATAAAGAAACTGTAGCCAAAATACACAAAGAACTCTTCAAACTCAACAATAAGAAAACAAGCAATTCAATTTAAACATATGTAAGTGATCTGAACAGAAGATATACAGATGGCAAAAGATGCATAGGAAGAGATGCTGGACATTACATCTCATTAGGAAATCACAAATTAAAACAAGATGTTGTTTTACACTACAAACCTATTAGAATTACTAAATCCAAAACACTGACAATACTGAATGCTGGTGAAGAGGTGGAATAACAGAGACTCTCATTCACTGCTGTTAAGAATGCAAAATGGTGCAGTCACTTGGGAAATCAATTTGGTAGTGTCTTAGCAAGGCTAAACACAGTCTTACCATACAATCTAGTGATCATACTTCTAGGTGTTTACTCAAATGAGAAGAAAACTTAGGTGCACACAGAAATCTGCGCTTGAATATTTACAGCAGCTTTATTCATAATTGTGAAAAATCAGATGCAACAAAGATATCCCTAAATAGATGAATGGATAAACTGTGGTATTACAGTTTACAATGGAATATTATTCAGTGACAAATGAACTATCAAGCCACAAAAAGATATGGAGCAGCTGTAAGGGCATATTGCTAGGTGAAGAAACAAACCTGAAAAGGGTACATACCATTTGATTCCAACTATATAACATTTTAGAAAAGGCAAAACTTTAGAGATAGTAAAAACATCAGTGTTTGTCAGAACTTTTGTGGGGAGAAGGGGAAGTGATGAATAGCACAGAGAATTTTTAGGGTGGTAAAACTATTCTGTATGATCCTGTAATGATGTAAGATCCTAGAATACATGACACTATGTATTTGTCCAAACTCGTAGAACTGTACAACATAAAGAGTAGACTCTGATGCAAACTATAGACCTTAATTAATTAAAAAATAGAGTAAAATCAACAACAAAAACTTTTTTCCAAATTACAGAGATTACTATTGATAACATGTTGATGTATATCTTTCCAAATGTATATATGTAAATGTATCATAATTAGTTTTTTACACAAATGAATGAATTTGATATAGTGCCAAAAATCAGGCTTTGACTAAATACAGAGTAACTTTTTGCAGAGATAGTATTTCTTCTAGCTGTGAGAAGGAAATATCCTTAATTTCTCTAGGAAATTCAATGTGGATCCCAAGGGATGTGTCAAATTTTAGGCATTAGTGGTGTTAACTGGACTCTAGAAATATATAACTTTAGCATTTTTAATTATTAATATTCCTTCCAATGTTCTTGGCAACAATAAATTTTTTCTTCTTTCATACATTCATGCATTCATTCATCTATCCAAGAAAAAGTTACAGAGCTCATATAACATGTCAGTTAATGTGTTTTGGCACCAGGAACTTGTCTTAGTGGAGTTTATATTCCTATGAAGAGAAAAAAAATTCAACAAATAAGAACCCAGTTACCTGTATCACTAGAAGTTGTGGTAGATGCTATGAAATAAAACACAGGTTTGTGTAAGACAGTTTTACAAGGAGACCTAGTTAGGCTTGAGTTGGGAATGCATTAAAGGAGGCGTTTGGCCGGGTGCGGTGGCTCAAGCCTGTAATCCCAGCACTTTGGGAGGCCGAGACGGGCGAATCACGAGGTCAGAGGATCGAGACCATCCTGGCTAACACGGTGAAACCCCGTCTCTACTAAAAAGAAAAATAAAAAAAACTAGCCGGGCGTGGTGGCGGGCGCCTGTAGTCCCAGCTACTTGGGAGGCTGAGGCAGGAGAATGGCGTAAACCCGGGAGGCGGAGCTTGCAGTGAGCTGAGATCCGGCCACTGTACTCCAGCCTGGGCGACAGAGAGAGACTCCGTCTCATAAAAAAAAAAAAAAAAAAAAAAAAAAGAGGCGTCTATGACCAAGTTATACTGAAGGTGAGATTTGAAGGATGAGTCAGATGCAAGAATAAGGACAACATTCCAGGCAGAGGGAAGTACACATGCAAACCCTGAAGGGGGAAAGACCCTGATGCACATAGGGACTGAAAGGCCAGTGTCCCTGGTGCATGGTGAGGAGACAGAAACAAAGAGGGTCCAGCTCATGAAGGCTTTGGAGTTGTTACTAAGTTTAGTGGAAATTTATTGGAATTATTTGGACATTGGCTAAGTGAAAACAATTCTGTAATTTGACACTGCTGCACTGAGAGGACTGGCAGAGGAATGGAGTAGAAGTAGGGGAGCTGATAGGATGTTATGGTTATAGACTTGGTGAGCAGCAGTGGTGGCTGGTGGCTGTGGGGATGAAAAAAAGTATGCATGGAAGACATATTTTGGTGGAAAAATTTATAAGACTTGGGGATAGATTGAATGTGGACAACTCCCAGGTGTTTGGCTGGGTACTATTCACTGAGATGGGGAAGCCTGGAGAAAAAAACATTTCGGGGGAAAAAAATAAAAAAATAGGATGTGAGACATCAAAGTGGATATGTCAAATGGGCAGCTCAGAAGAGAGGCTAGAGCCAGAGATAGAAACTTTGGCTTGAGCACAAATAGGAGATTTACAACCATGGGAGCAGATGCTGCTGGTAGGGCTTGTGAATAGGCTAAGAAGAGAGGAAGCCCCAGGACAGTTCTGAATTTGAGTTCCAATAGTAAAGGGGGACACCTCAAAGAAAACTGAAGCAAAACAGAAAGTCCATGAAAAGAACAGGAGAAAGTTGAGTACCAGAACTAAGAAAAAAAAATTCCAAAAGAGGAAAGAATGTCCAATTGTGAAGTGCTGTTAAAAAGTCAGATAATATAGGGACCGTCAAATCTCTATGAAATTTGGCAACAAGGAGATCACTAGTAATTTAGTAATATATTTCCTAGTATCTTAACCACATACCTAGATGGAACTGAATTTCTAGATATCCTCCTCTTTATTGTTCTCACCTTTTGTTCCTGGACTAACTTCATTTTCGGTTCCTCTTCACTTTCCCAAGTTACTTTCCTATCCATCTATTCTCCTCACTTTGGGCCAATAGAAAAGTATAACACAGGGAGGAGGGGAGGTGGGGAAAAGCAAACAGGACAAAAGTTAACGCAACATGGTATTTAATTTTGTGCATTCTTCACAGAACTGCTTTTCCTCCTTGTATTTGCCTAAGTATTTCATTTACTTAGAAAAACAAGTATATTTTAATTTAAAATATTATCTGTTTCATCAAGCTCACATAAATATAATTCTGTGTTGTCTACTCCTGATGTGATTAAATTATAAATAGAGATTTCTTTGCAACTTAATTTGCTATAATCCTTAGCGTAAAATGAAGATATCCTTAATGTGGAATGCAAATACTATGATATGGCTTATGTCATGATGACTTGAAACTTTTCATCCTCTTTCACTATTTTTTTTTAAAAAACATTCATATAAGAAAAGCCTTGGCATTAAATGCTAAGAAATAGTTGCTTAGATGGCCAGAAATTGACTGGGTTTGATGGCCTTCATGATATAAAAACATCAACTGTTTTAAAAATAGTATTATCTAAGACTGAAGATTTCTTTTAAGTGAAAAACATATTTTGAAATAAAGGAAAAGAATGTCAGTGATATTTTAATGCCAATTTTTGAAAGTAGTCAAAAGACACTCCAGTATATATCGTCATGAATTTATGACTAATGACCAAAATAATTTAAAATTCTGCTTAGCACTAATCAAAATCCAGTTAAAAGACTGCTTTGGTACTTTTGAAGCACGTAAGATCTCTGGAAATGCATTACTGAATATTATTTGTGCCTTTAATGCTTCATCAACATTTAGGAGTACAAGCTTTTATTGTCAGTGTTTTAAAAGTCAGCTATATAAAGTTGATAGAGTATATGTATTGAATATATCCATTAGTCATTTTCAGGAAGTGGAATATGTACACACATCTGAATATTTACTTAAATATAAAACAAGAGTAAGATGTTTAAGCTTCAATGTAGAATAAAATACTGATATTTTGGTTTTAGGTTAAAAAATATTAGTTGTGATTTTTGTTCACTTTTTTCCCCCATGCCTTTGATTCCTTCCTTCTGAAGACAGACAAAATCCTGACTTAGGCAGTATTTTTTTAAATACCAAGGGCCTCGGAAACCTAGGGTTTGATAAGTAATAAGAACAGGTTGAATGCTGAATCTCCTTTGACCACATTATCATTCTCCAGCTTGTTGTTCTTTTCAGTGGTGAGGTAAGACTATAACTCCTACTTAATGTTCCTGTTTCTTAGGTGAAATGCTACCATCTTTTGTTCAAAAGTTCAACATGCTGGGGTTGCTGCTGTTGTTGTTTTCTTCTTTTCTTTCTCTACTTTTTAGATTTTGATGGAGACATGGTAGGAAGTCTGCTCTGGAAATGAGGTGAAAAAGCAAAGCAATTAGTTTTTGTTTATACAAAATAAAACCTTTTAAAAAACCTTGTTATCATAAAAAGAGCTCTACAACTATAGATAGTTGTTTTGAAGAAGAGAAGGGAATTGTGGAACACATGTGTAATTGGGAGGGGTGGGCACAGTGGCTTATGCCTGTAATCCCAGCACTTTCGGAGGCTGAGGCAGGCAGATCACCTGAGGTCAGGAGTTTGAGACCAGCCTGGCCAACATAATGGAAGTCTGTCTCTACTTAAAATACAAAATATTAGCTGGGTGTGGTAACACATGTCTGTGGTCCCAGGTACTTTGGAGTGTGAGGCATGAGAATCGCTTGAACCCAGGAGGCGGAGGTTGCAGTTAGCTGAGATTGCGCCACTGCACTCCAGCCTTGGTGACAGAGCAAGATTCCATCTCAAAGAAAAGCAACAACAGCAACGAAAACAAGCATAATTGGGAAAAAACTGAAAGAGAACACAGGATCATAAAAATATAGCAAACAAAGTGAGTGGGATTTAAAATTAGTGGAATAAGAAATGATGGGTAACAATAAAGAACATAATTTAGGTAATATAGTATCTTGGGACTCCTCCTGGAAGTATCTAGTTATGAACAGTGAGCAGCAGAAACAGGATATAACTCAATTCAGCATGCCTGATGGTTGTGGTAACCCTAGAAAATGACTCCAGGAAATAGGTGATAATCCAATCAGATTGAGAAGCTAATGTGCATGACAGGGGTGCCCTAGCAGACAGGCGAAGCTGAATAGAAATTCAGGAGGAGAGGAATTTTGGCTATTTAGTAAAATTATGAGCAGTTGGTCACAGGCAAATTTTATGAGTAGGTAGCCCTTCTGAAGTTTTAGGCATATAATTAACCTAGGTTGGAATTAAATTTGACATCAAAGCTTAAACTTTTTTATCTGAACTGAGATGCAAAAGTAAATTGGTCCTGCGTTTTGGAGAATTGTAAAAGAATTCCTTAATCCTTTAGCAAAATTTGGAAGTCAGTATCAGGTGGTGAGGATAGGAAAGTTAAAGAGACTGTGGACCAGGCAAGACCTTATCAATTGATTTAGGAAGCAGCAGTGACAGAGGCCAGACATGTAACAAGAGAAAAGAGAAGGTGGAAAGTAAGAGACAGTTTTAATTGCTACAATAGAAAGATGGGATTTTGAAAAGATTAGCTATATGGAATAAAATTAACCAAAAATTGATCCAGGATTATAGGAAACTATTTCAAGACTCATTAATTTTACTATTGCTGTCAAACACACATTAAATCATTTTCCATTTGGGTCAGCTATAAGCATGAAGGTTCATTTGTGAAACAATTTCTGTAGAGTATTGTTCCATGATCTGATATGCTTCACAAATCGTGTTTCTATATCCAACTTAAAAATTGAATGGTCTATGGTAATTCTACCATCATGTTTGAAATTTTCTTACCTTAAACAAAAAACCTGATCATATTATATTACTCAAATATGTGTAAGACTAGATTTAACTTAATGTATACTAGTGTACAGTGTGAGACTGCATAAACAAACTTTAAAAAAAATTGGTTATACATATTTTGATTTAACCTACAATGAAGTTAAGAGAAATCCTTAACCCCATTAGAGATTTGGGAGAGAGATGTGGCAGCTGCTAACTTACAAATATTTTGCTGAAGCTTAAATTTTACTAGCTTTCTTTCAATTCCTATTTTTACTCAAAAAATTATACAGTATTTAAATTTATAATTTGTATTCAGTTATTCTAGCTTACCATTATATAGTATGGCTTGACAGAAAGAATATTCTCTTTTACTCTTCCGCAAAACAGAAAAATATCCACTAAACACAAAAATATACACAGCAAGTGTTAAAGTAGCCATCTAAACCTTATAAAGGCTTCTAATTCCTCAAATAGTACTTCAGAGCAACTGGATTTAATATCTTTCATCCAGCAGAGGGCTACCAACCTCCATTAGTTTCTGTGAACACACATGACAAAAAAATTCACATGGGTTATTTCAGTGGTTTTCAGGTTGTTTTAAGCAGCAGATCCTTTTCTTAAGATAGAGTTTTACAGTATGGAAGTGAGATACACTCTCTGCTTTAATTGGAGAAGGGTCTTCAAGCTGCCTCTCCAGAAGGCCCGGAGAGGTGTGGAGGATAATTGAAACTCTCCACTCTGATTTACCCAAAAATACACTTCTACATTTAAAGTCATCTCTTTTTGGGTTCAGTCATAATCCTTAATGCTGACACTGCATGGAAAATATATAAGCAGAATGATGCCCAAGTTACAGAAATTCCTCTTCGTGGATTTTGTCTTCAATTATAACTGTAGTTCCTACCGTGTGGTTGTATGTGTTGTTAGTTTGTTTTTGTTTTGTTTTGTTTGGGAAAGGTGACATTTCATCTCCAATCTAATGAGTGAGAAAGATGCTTATTCTAACAAATTTTCTTCACAATATTTCATAGGTGTGTCAAGCTGACAGATTGGTTGACTGTGTATTCTTATATTTTATTCCTGTAACTGGGCCAGTTTCTGCTTAACTAAAACTGGATCAATTATAGGAGTGAAATGAAGGTCCATCTCCTGCCTATTTATTACTCTGCTTTGGTAATAAATCTATTTTTAAAAGAACCTATTACAGAGACTTCCATTTGGAATTTGATGTCAAATGGTGATTGTTCTTTGTTGTGTTTTTCCATTCGAAACAAAGCTTTTGTGAGGCGTCCTTTTATTCTAATTAAAGCCTGGTCTAAATCTTTAGTAATGAAGTCCATTAACTAAAATGACTATGAATAGCTATACTTCTATCAGGGATATTAAATACTTTCTCAAGCACACATGCTCACTGATTTTAAGACTCATTCTGCAGTGTTCCAAGTTGTGTGTTAGATTTTTTTTTTTTTTTTTTCTTGAGAAGAAGTTTTGCTCTGTTGCCCAGGTTGGAGTGTAGTAGCATGATATCGGCTCACTGCAACCTCAGTCTCCCAGGTTTAAACGATTCTCCTGCCTCAGCCCCCCAAGTAGCTGGGATTACAGGCACACGCCACCACGCCCAGCTAATTTTTGTATTTTTAGTAGAGACCGGGTTTTACTATGTTGGCCACGCTGGTCTTGAAATCCTGACCTCAGGTGATCCACGCACTTTGACCTCCCAAAGTTCTGGGATTACTGGCATGAGCCACTGCACCCAGCCAGTGTTGGATTTTATCATTACCAAATAGTCATAAAAAGTGTGAGCTTATTAACGATGCTGACCATTCAAAGTGATCAGCAATCTCTTTGCACACACACTATCTTTGGGGGTGATTCTATCTTATTTCCAGTCCATCCATCGTGTTTCGATCTTGTAAGTCTACTTTATTCTCTTACGCTTTTATATTCATGTTTTGTTTTGTTTCAGAACAATAATCATAGCAGTTACCATTTATTGATCTCTTACCAGATGTTTTACATGTGCTATTTCACTTGGTTCTGTTAGGTAGATATTGTTTTCATTCATGTGAAATGAGATTGAAGCCCATAAAGGTGAAGTAATGCACCCAACATAGAATCCAAATTAGGATTCAAAAACCCAAATTCGAGGCCCTTTACCACGTAAAGAAGCTTTATTTCATGGCAGTAGCAAACCATTATTTGATTAGTTAATAAAAAGGATGGTTGAAGTGGAGAAAAAACTGACGTATGCTTAGTTTAAACATTTTATTTCAACTTGAAACATATAAGTTGGACATTCTTTTACCAATGATCTGATGTCAAGACCTTTTATTTAATTATATTTTATTTAAGAAGTTTCCAGAATTTGGGGTTTAGCTCTGTCTTTTAAAAAATAAACAATACCTATTTGTAGGTGTTGTATCACCTATATTCTCTGGTTTATTATCTGTTAAATGCAGTCAGTAATTAAAGACACTTGCAAAACAATTTGATTGTAGAACTTCTAAATATCTTTGAAGCTTCCTCCCCAATCTTTTTGATTTGTTTCAGCCACACCCATAATTCAATAGCAGTATTGTAGAAATTCCTCTTTATCAAGTTCTTACAAAGCATTCATCTTAATTTTTGTAAAGCAACAATTTTTGGAACTCATATTTTTATTAGATAATATATGATTTATTTAAATTATGTAATTGCAATAGCAAGTACAATAGGATCAAAAGGTTTGGGATAAACATACTTGACTCTTGCTGAGCGTATAACTTTACTAGTGGAAGAAGAATGTACACATATTATAGAATGGCTAGTAAGCTACAAGCTTTTAGTGTATGGTGGGCATCAGTCAGCATTTATAGAGAAAAATGGAAACATTTTCTTAAGTAAAGGTTTGCTGAGGGAGCTTCTCCTCTGTTTTTCAAGAAATTAGGGGAGAGAGAGAATTTACTCCTTTCTGTGAAGACATGGAACTGAAGCTATGTGTATCACAGGACTTGAAGCAGAAAAAAAAACTCTACAGATGTTTTTATTTTACAAAGTTAGTTGGGTTAGATATTGCCAAAAGTTTCTACCTGAACCATCAAGTTTGGTTTTTATAAAAAGCTTTTAATTTGTGAGAAAAATGTTATTTGAGTTCTTTCAATTACATCTTATTTATCAGATTTTGGTGATGCTTTTGAATACTCAAATGTTTCAAATTGCAATTCTCTGTTAAGATTTATTACATCATTATCAAAACTTTGTATTAAGCAAAGAGTATAACTTTCTGAAGTCCTGTAGTACATATTGTTTCTGCCATTTATTTGATGCTTATATTTCTCATTTGCTAACATTTGTAATCATCTGTTCATATGCAAAGTAGTATGTTTTGGTGGAGAGGTAGTGGAAAAAAACAAAAAACACCCATGAAATAAATCTGTACTCAAAGAATTCAGTTTGCTTAACTTCCCAACTAAGTGATACTACTTTAGGGAACCATAACTGCTTCCCTTATTCCATCCCTTTTGTTTCACAGTGCCTTGTTCACAGCTCAGTTATTTGAAGTCTTTATAGACCTGTTTCTCTCTTTTGTTGTTTCTGCTGTACACCTGGTTGTCTTTGACATTTACTTCTGTTCTGCCAGGCTTTGTGGTCACAAGTGACTTGTGGAGCATTTTAAACCAAGTTCGAAGCTTGAATTTTGTTGTAAGTCTCAGCGATAAAACCCAGGTTATAAATCTGCTGAAGGGCTGGTTATTTATTATTCTGCTCTTACCCTTAGAGTGTTGCTTTTTGAGATCTCAGATGACTGTGAAGAGGGCTCCCTATTAGACTGTGCACCTTGTGTAGACATTGACCTTTGATATCTGCCCTCTTGCCTAGGAAGTTTTCAAAATAAAAGCTCAAGTTTGCAGGGAAATGCACTCAGGAAACAAAAGCAATTTCCCTGCTTGCTTATCTTTCCGTGGTTCCATTTTCCTTCAGTTTTGCCTGGCAGTTCCTTATTATCATCCCAGCTCTTTGTTGCTTTTAAGAAGTTATTTATATTTTACCCAGTATTTCTAGTTTGTTTCAGCAGTAGTGTTTGAATGCCTGGCTCCTGTTAGCTGGAAACACATGCTGTTCATACAGGTGCTTAGTGTTTTGATTGTTGATCTGATTTAGAAGTGATACAAAGACCATGTCACACAAAAAAGCTCAAACATGCCTTACCCGTGAAAATGTGGTTTCTAAAGAAGATTTTATTTAATTTTATACTTTGGTTTCCATATTTATGGAATATGAGTTTGCATGAGTGGGTATAAAATGAAAAGTGCTGGTTATGCTGTATTAGTCCATTCTTATGCTGCTGATAAATATATACCAGAGACTTGGTAATTTATAAAGGAAAGGCAGATTTAATGGACTCACAGTTCCACATAGCTAGGGAGGCTTCACAATCATGGTGGAAGGTGAAGGAGGAGCAAAGGCACGTCTTACCTGGTGGCAGGCAAGAGAGTGTGTGCAGGGGAACTGCCCTTTATAAAACCATGAGATCTAGTGAGACTTATTCACTGTCATGAGAACAGTGTGGGAGAAACCTGCCCCCATCATTCGATTACCTCCCACTGGGTCCCTTCTATGACACATGGGGATTGTGGGAGCTACAATTCAAGATGAGATTTGGGTGGGGACACAGTCAAACCATATCACATGCCTAAAGCAAGAAACAAGGAATGCCTAGCAACAGATTTTATTTGCAGGTTAATTAAACAACAGGTGCAAGCATATCTTATGTCTGTTGGTAAAGAAATTAAAATAGATCATAGAAGCTCTTTCAGAGGGAAAAAAAGAGTTAAATACGACAGCATCCAGAAGCAGTAATAATCCAAATGTTTACAACTTCATAAAAATTGCCAAGTACCCATGGATACAATAGTCATTTTCTCCAGGTGAAAAATGACCAGATGGTAGCACTTCAATTTTCTGGTGCCAACAATGCAGCCGCAGGTGGATTGTTTTTTGAGTGGTTGTGCTATTGAAACATGTTTTTATAAGTATTTTATATTTATTGTAGTGTCTGCTGCACAGGACTTTACTGGCCATAGAACTGGTTGTTGGAATTGCTGAAAGTGTTTAGGTTTGTGTTTTAACAATAAGGGCTTTGGGTTGGGAAACTGGAGACCTGACACATCATTGATTTAATGTTTGATCTACAGTTGATTTGGATATGCTCTAAGATTACATTTTGCCATTTTTCTTTTGTTAATTTTGAAAAATAAGAAAATATTTTTGCTGATTATTTACTGGCCAAGCATACTGAATTAGAAGGCTGTAATTCATGGTCTATAAAAAGTGTAGAATAATAGCCAAGTCATTTAAAATTACATTTACAGGCTTTTAAGCATTACTAATTTATATGTAAATACAAAATTATTTTGTGAAAATTTAAGATACACATGACTTAGAGTCACATAAAGAATAACAATTAAAAATAGTTTTATCCCAATCAAGAAAAATCAATCTTTTTCTTTTGCAAATAGTCAAATTAAAATGTTCTATCAAACAGTTTATCCAAATGGTGCATCTAAGTGACATTGTGTAAATGTAAAACTTTCAGGTATTGATCAAAATTACCAATAAATTTGTTTCCCTTGAGATGCTAAAGCTGTTAACATATAATTTCTAAGTAAAAATATAATTCCTAAAGAAAACAACAAATTTCTTCATGGATAAAGGCATGACATAAATAAGCACACAAAAACATCCTCAGTGACATTGAGGGTTAACAGGCTTGAGATTGAATTTTCACATTTTAACCACAATTCAGTGCTTTTTATTTGACCAAAGTAAAAGGGCTAAGAAATATACCCAGAGCTTTTATAAAAAGCTGTTACAAACCAAAAGGGGAAGTTATATGTGTTTGAAAACACAACAATAAGTAGAGTTAGATATTAACTGTAATGTTTCAATCCTTTAATAGACGATGAGGATTTCTTATCCAAAATCAGTGTATTTTTTGGAAAAAACCTTGTGAACAATAGAATAAAACATCATTTATGAGAAGAAAGCAGCCCTTAGAAGACATTTGAAGATATTAGTTTGAAACTTGGGCTAAGCATTTGAAGATTTTGAAGCAGCTTTCTAGCCAGATCTGAATATTAGTAATTGCAGTCACTGTAGATTATACAAAGTGACTGAGATGTTCCAGGAAGGCTGAAAATAATCACTTCTCTGGCTGGATTTTCATATCCATGAGGACAAGGGTTTGGTCATTTTTGTTACCAGATCCCCAGTGCTTGATAACTGGCTCATAGTAGGCCTTTAGTAACTATATATGATAAGAAGATACAACCATAAATAGAAGCTGTTTATGCTAATAAGATGAGGACAATGAGAAAGTTTTTATTTTAAACAAAGGATACTTTAAAAGGCAAATTTTAAGTTTAATCCCTAGGCTTTCAGTTTACTATTATAGTAAATTAAAAGAATGATTTTAACATTGTGGGGCTTTTCTGACTCTGGAATAAATTTCTTTATTTTCTGTTAAAGAGAGCACAGAAAATAAATTTGATTAGGAAGTTCTAGTGAGGGGATTTTTTCATTGGAAGAGTTTTCACAATTAGCAAATCCAGCCTATTTACACAGGTAAACTCCACAAGCTACGCTGTTGCACACTCATCTTTGTCCATTTGGGAATGAGTAAATGAGGGGGCAGTGGGGTTGGGAGGACGCAGGGGGAGACAGGATGTGTATAGAAATGTCTTTTGCTTCTGAACTGTGGCTTTTTCAATGTTCGCTTCTCTGTACCTTTCCCTTCCCTCTGCCCACTGCAGTGTGGCTGCTGCCTGTAATCCCCAGACTTCCTCTGACATAATAAAGGGAGGTCTGTGGTGACAGAATGGTCACTATTTATGACCTACACTTTGTGCGGCTCTATCTTCTTTATGTCAAGGGGTATCCAGAGGGTAGCTTTTCATTCCTTGTCTGTTGACCACTGTTGCTAGCCAGAAATTTTCTGTGAAACTTCAGAATCATTATGAGCTTGAGAGGCATACACTTGGGGGTCTTGAGACTACTTCTACATCTCCTTCTCAGCCTATGAAAACCGCCTGTTTTGATTTAGAGCTGGAGTGTCCTTGCTTCCTTTCCTCAGGCAGGAGTAGAAGGAAGATACCTTTTTTTGCATTCTCCTTTTAGCCAAATCATCTCCTTGTAGAAACATTCTTATCACAAGAAAGTAGGATCTATTATATTATGAGCAAGCTCTGCTTTGGTAATTGTGCATTATCAAATTGGCTTTTGGGTTTGGCTTCAGGTAAAACAAATTCAGAGTGCTATGCCATTGGACTCACTTATTCAGTTTGCTTTTCCTTACCGTGATCACTCATTAGTTCCAAAAAACAGAGGAAGCCTCAACCATGGATTAACACCACAAACTTGATTAGAATAATGAACTCTTGGCACATAGTTCAAACATAGTTCAAGTTAGCACATTTTTTTTCCCCCTGATTAGGTGATATTTTAGCTGTCTTCATAGTGCATCTGCTTCTCTCAGCACCCACATCACATTTGTGGTAGAGTGACAATATATGCTGTTCTATTGCATAGCTGCTTCTCCTGGGCAGGGCTAGGGAAAGTGAAGGGGGAGATTAAGTTGCATGTGGCTAGCTCAGTTGTTATTGAACGCTGCCTGACTGATGCCTGATGTCTGCAGAGGATTTTCTTTGGAATTTGATCAATGGAGTGCTGGACAGTGAGGACAGCAAATGGCCATTTTATCTCCTGTCTTTAAAATAAAATATGCCCTCTCTGAAGGGCAGTCTATGCTGGCTCTCAAGTTTAAATGTGAACGGACAGTGTGCTCCTTACCTTTGAAGGCAATACAAGCTTATCCCATTGATGGTCGTGATGCTTTGTGGAAGGAACCAGCTTTTGTTACAAGCTCAAAACTCAGCCAGAATTATATCTCTGCTGGAGATTTGATAGGAAGAGCCTTTTAATGTGGTGCATGCATCATTTCAATGGCTGTGAGCTCCTGGGATTGGAACCTGGTGCCTTGTCTGTGCAGAGGTCAGCTGGTGAGTGTGCGCTACTCTCTTTCCTCAGAGAATTAATACCCATTATTTTCCATTCAAATAGAAATCATAGGTAAGTTTGAGCAACACAAGTATACAAGAAGGAAAGATTTTAAAAACATCAATTTCTCAACAGCTCACTGCTGAATAAGTTAGTTATAAAGAGGCATAGTTATCACTGTGTAGGAATGTCTAATTTGCCTAGCTTTCTTAAAAGGATTATGCGCTACTATCTCCTATGGGAGCAATCTGTTCCTTAATTAAGGAAAAGAGAAATAAAAATCACATGCTAAGAATGGACTTGTGATCAGTTTATTTTATTTATGAATATTTATATTAATTGTCTCTGATTTCCTGTTTTTTTATTTGAATGGTAAAAGCCCGAGTGGGTTCCTTTTCTGAGGTAGGTTGATTTAAGAGCACTGAACCTTGGCCCTCCTGTCCTTGTGAGCCATCCCAAGGAAAGATACCTGGAAAAAAATCATTTGGCTTCTAGTGTCCTCTTCTATAAAAACATGGTGACTTTGCTTCTGTGTCACACTTAAAGGTATTATGAGAAAATATAAGCAAAGTAGTGTAATTATGATTCTTAAAGATGTGACAATCACAGTGCTTTGTGCAACGTGTATGTCGGTCAATCTAACATCTAACAAACACGTAGTTCATTACCTTTTCTTTATGAGATGAAGATAAAAAGAGCTGTCATATTTGTTTATAGAAAGTAAAAGAGCCTTAGAGACTAAGACTCTGTTAACCATGCCTATTTTTTTTTTTGTTTTTTTACTTATTAAGTTGAAGTTTAAAAAACGTGTAAAAATGTATACTTTTCCTGGCATCAGAAAACAACATAAATGTAATTAATAACTGTTTGATTTTACAAGAGAGTCTATACTGAGCTCATTAAAAGCCAACGAAATAAAAGGTTTTTTTTTTTTGACAACAGGAACTCCTCACTTTCTTCTCTATCTGTGCTTTTGATTTTTCACTTTCTTAATGAGATTTCTAGAAGAGGAGAGGATATTTTGATGGTGTATCAGCAGGTTCTAAAGGGGCAGTGGAAAGGTCTTGTGCCAGAAGAAGCTGGAGTCACCCTCACAACAGGAAAACCACTGCAGGAGACTCAGCCTGGGACTTGGGAACTCAGCCCAAGTTCCTTGGGACTCATGCTATTAAGCTAAATGGACATCCACGAATCAAGTAAGACTTGCTTGTTGCAAACATTTCTTTTAAAGTAGAAGAAAAGAGAATGCCAGATGGCATTCAGAACACCCTGTGCTCCAGTCTTGCTGCTTTCCCCGAACCACCTTCTTTCCTAATGACTGCTTTGACACCACAACAGCTGATTCTCCAGAGTACTTCAGAGGAGAAAATGTCTGAAGTATGCTATGTCAAGTGGCAGACAGTGACTCCCCCGGCCAAGGAGATAGAAGAATCCTCCCCACATCCACACATTATCTTCCCAGAAAGCCTGAATGGCTATGTATATTTCTCTGTAAAAATGTAAAAGGTTTTTCAGACAAGGGAGTTCGAAGGGCTTAGATACATATGAAGCTGATTTGTTTTTATTTTTGTTTTTTTTGGAACATGAATTTTCAGCTGTTCAGATCAGAGAAAGCTAATGCTCCCCATATATGATAAAAACTGCTTCCTTCTCTCCCTTCCTTTAATGTCTGTAAGTTGATTGACCATCGTATCAACAACACAACGCTGATCCACGCCATGGTGATTACTGTTTCCTTTGACTGACTTTTGAATCAGATTAAGTGCTATGTTCTCTATACTACTGTGGACTGCGTTTTGCTTGCTTATGGGATATTTTATTAATCTTACTGCTTTCAACTCAGTTTAGGTAAAAGGAAAAATTGCAAATTATGTTATATAAACTATAACATGTACCATCCATGTTAGTATTTTCCCCCCAGAAGAGTTGCTCTCTTACTATCTTTATGTAGTGCAAGAAATGAGACTTTATGCTTTCCATTTATGGAAGCAGATATATCATAAGGGTTAGGATACAAAAACATATCATTTTCTAGGAGAGCACTTTTAATGTTATTTTACTCTTTTTCTAACAATAGCATATATGTGGACTCATTATATTGTTTTATTATCAATGATTATAGTAGTGAAAACCCTTCTCCTAAAATGCAACAGTTGTGTGTATTGGGAAGGAACGTCCATGGTGCTCTATATACAATATAGTGGTATGATTCTGTCTCCAGCTAAGAGTGAATAACTGAGAAGGGAGTGCCATCCTTGGCATCCTATTGGACCTTGATAAAACTGTGGCGGTATATGTAACTGGAATACTATAGAGAACTTCATCTTCTTGAGTTAACAGCTTATATCCTCTTTTCCTCTTTCATTGAGCCTCCCTATTCAGTGTATATACAGGAACATTCAGAAATACTAATCCTGCTTTACTTCATCACATTGCTTTTCAAGTAAATTTGCATTTAACAAAAGCCTTTGATAATTAATAATGAGTACCTGTGTGCCCTCTCTGAGTGATAAAGAGTGGCTTGAGTGGTGCCTGCTTTCCTCTTTCCCTTTCTCTATTTCTGCCTTCCTCTCCCTCTTTGGAACTGCCCCCTCTTTCTCCCAGGAAAACCTCGCTGAACCCAGATTATACTGTGTGTTCACTGACAGCTCCTTTCTCTGCTTAATGCAGCTCCCTAATTCAGCCTCACGTGGATCTGTAAATGGCACAGTGAGGACCCGGCTACTCCCAGCCCTTCCCAGACCTGCTCACCCCTGTATTGCCACGGCAGTGGCAAGTAACTCCACCTGTGCTCCTCTTCTCCCAAAACAGCAACGTCGATTCTTTACTTTAAATGAACCTGGGAGAGGGAAAGGGCTGTGAGATGAAAAAGGCAGGAATTCATGTCATGTGCTACAGCAGAGCAGCCGTAGCAACGGCAGTAACAGCAGTAGCACGGCAGCAGCAGCAGCAGCAGGGAGAGTCCTTTAGCGAGACTGCACCATTTTCTTCTCACCCTGCATAGAGGTGTGGTTGGAAGCAGCAATAAACTACCCACCCCCTAGCAGTTTCACAGAGGTGGCCTCTTCCTGGCTCCAGTCAGAAGACACAGACTGTCTGGAGGAGTCCCCAAAGACTGTTCCAATTGGTGATGTGTGTCTAAGGATGGCTTTTTCAACTAGTAGGATGCTTCTCTGCACTTGCAGCCACCCAACTGCTGAAGAGCTGGAAGTCTAGTGCTCCGCCTTCCCTCGGGACCATTTCTGACTGTGGGTGCACACCTATGCCTGTGTGCGTGCAGGTATATGCTGCTGGAGGTCTCGGTTTGGGACCTTAGTTCATTGTAGTGAGTTATGAGTGCTGCAGAGGCTGGAGCAAGATTATGACCTAGCTCGGGGGCGGAGTGGATTATCCTGTGAGTGTTCTGGCTGCCAGCCATTGCCCTGGTGAGGAAAATCACATCTCCATAGAGCTCTAAAATCACCTGGATTGCTAGGGAGTGGAAACTGATCCTCTGCTACTGCTTCTGCTGATTTCCTCTGCAAAATGGCTCACGCTGCTGCTTCTATTAAAAAAGTTCGAGAGGCTGATCTGGATGAAAAGGAAAAAAATCTTGAGAGAGACAGAAAAAAACAACGGAAAATCCCCAGAGAACGTATGGAACGAAAAAGAAAGGTATGAGGAGCATCCTTTTAACCCTGTTTCTCTGCAGCTCTGTGTAGCACCATCAGCCTCCGAACTGGCAATTTCATCCTCCCTTCCTTCCATCATTCCCCTGCACCATTTCTAAGCTTAGTTTGCAGCCTAGAGCTCATGCCTAAATTTGCTGCATTGGGAGGAGATGCTTGAGCAGGGTGAATTCCCTTTGCTTTGATCAAGCAAGGCAAAATTGCCTCCACTTCATTTTTCTTTTTTTGGTCTCAATTATCTTTATTTAATCTCAAAACTAGGTGCTTTATCTCTTCAGGCTACTCTGAGTACTGGGCACAGAAGAAGGAAGGGGTTGATTTACGGTTGGAGGGTTAAAGTATTTTCCTCTTCTTGTTCCTCATCTCTACTACTGTATCTTTAGCAGTGTGTCTTCTCACTGACTGTATATTTGATGTAGACCTCTAGTTAAGAATAAACTACAGATTTTATGTGCTCTCTTTTTCCCTCCTGGAGGTTTACACCAGGTTTTCACTTCTTAGCGAAGCTGCACTAAGAATATTGGTGCAGTGAGCTGTGTCTCTGCATTTTTAAAATTTTAATTAATTTTTTGTTTTCTATCATTAATCTTTTAAGTTTCTTTTCTGAATATGGCAATGAAATCAAAATAACCAAGGTTAAACAAAGGATGAAATGTTGATTCCTTTTACATTGAACTATTGCTTCTTTCTCTTAAAATACTGTTTTACTTTATAATAGAAATAATCTTACAACTTGATGGAACTGAAATACTCATTTAGTCAGTGATCTAGATCTATAAAGGAAGATCTCTGTAAATGTTTTAATTAACAAAGTAGGTCACTGAATAATTTCAGAAGATGACAAATGGCATATCACATTAGCAGAGCGTTAAAATAGTGGTTTGTACACAAACTGTTGTTAAACATAGCTCTGGGATTAGGGATGCAATGGGGATCCATATACTTAATAATCCATATGCTCAATGGACTCTTTTTTTCTTCCATAATAAATATGTTTACCTTTCAATTTGGGGGATGTAGTCTTTGCTTCATTTTTGGAAAGACACTTGAGAACCCACATTGAGTTGAGATCTTACTGCACAGGGATTCATTACATTTCAGTTTACTACTTATCTCACCACCAGCTAGATCAAATGACTGTTATTAGGCTACAGAAATAAAATTAGCAGTATATAATGATTTCCCTTCTGGGGAAAACTTTAATACTGCTTGTCTGACCTTTAAAAGGCCGTGTTGTTTCAAGATTGCATTAATTCTTTTTTGTAGAATCAAAAGTATTATTAGCAATTTTGTGGAGGTTGACTTCCTTCTTGACAGCGACTGCAGTTCTGTTTCTAATCCTCTAAATGGAACATTATTGTATAAAGTAATTTTCTGTGATTATATCTTTTTTATCTTTTGCTCTCCAAAACACAGTATATGATTTCTTGGCTAGGGGCCCTTATCAGCATTCAGCTGTGACCTAGCAACTTTGCTTAGCTAGAGTACCATGCATACACCTGGAAAATCACTTGATCTCACTCTGGTTTCTGTATCTAGTTGAATGTTTTTCCTTTTCCAAACCCTGTTAAAAATAAAAAAAAAAAAAACTGTACTGTTATAATAAAAGGTGCCAGTTGTTGATGAGAATCTCGGTTGCTTGGATGCTGCATTGCTTTAGCTTGAATCCAGAACCATAGGCAAGATCATTGGTTAGTAATGTGGTCATATGACAGGATCATCTGGTCTTCACATGTAGATATCATATCTAAGCTAGAGCCAGAGTAAATTAGGAAAATAAAGGCATAGCTAGTATTTGTCCTTGTTCCTCTTTTTTCATGTGCACCTATTGCTCTTCCTCCCTTTTCTGCTGCAGCTATTTACACAGCACAACAAACTTACTAAAAGAGTGGGTGTGCTTTTTAGCTACATTATATTTATTTTCTAGACAGACAGTCCCTCTCCCAACCCCGCCACACACACATACCCACTGAACCAGTTTTTAATTTTTGTTTTTTTGAAAGAAGAAAAATTTACCTCATCATCGTACCTTAAGGTGTACATCATACCTTAAGGTGTACATACCTTCATGATAGTTCATGAAGAAATGAAAAAACATGTTTGCCTATTAGTGGCATTCTGGAATACCACCTGCAGAAAGTAATTTTAAAATTATCATTGTTTATTTGCTGATGCCACTTTATCATCATAAGGGAAAACATCAGTTGTACAGATGATTGAGTATATCATTTTCATATCCATTTGTAGTGCCTCTTGCTAATGAAACTGTTTATTTGAAAAATTCAGATGAGATCCACCCCAATGCAGATAAAAGCCAATTATGGGACTTGAAAGAAAATAAATAAGCTGATTTTGAAGGACTTTTACCAAGGTAAAGATGTTGCACATAAAAATCAATTAAGCAGTCACATTTAATCTTCATTTTAATATTCTTTTGTAAATGTATCATTAATTAAAATAATCTTTGTATTATTATTTTGTACTCCATAAAACATTTAAAATTAATTTTAATTATTTGTAAACTTGAAACATGCTGCATACTTGACTATAGCCCCTCTATCAAGTTGCCAATGGTGTAGTATTAAAACAATGTATACTAAGAGATCTACTTTCAACCTCATTATAAGCAGAACTTATCTTAGAATAATATGTTCAGACTTCTTTGGGCTATACTCCTGTTAGCTAATATTTAAATATGGTATAGTACCAAATATCTATTGTATCTGTGTCATACTGTGTAGAGCTAGAATAAAGCTAAGCTTTAAATAAATAGACAAAGATTAAGATGAGTTAAACTAATTTAGTATGTTTGCTGGAGTACATTAATCTGGCATTTTACAAAAATCAGAATATCCCTATTCTAATTATTAGCTTATATTAACAAGTAAGTTATTTGTAGGTCCAGATTGCTAGTTTTTATGTTGGAATCTGAGAATTTTAGAATGGAGGAGGATGCCAACAAAAAATGGTTAAGTGATTTATCAGCGTTTTCACAAATTTGCGAGACTTAGTTCTAAAAAGTGATTTCAAGTGTAATATTCTTCCCACAACCAGATACTATTTTCCAACTCTATGTTTTTTAAAATTTGAAAAATACATAATTTTTAGAGAATGAGTAAACAAATTTATTCTTGAAAGTAAAGCATATATTTATTTTATTTATTTTAAAACTTTATTATAAGTTCAGGGGTACATGTTCAGGATGTGCAGGTTTGTTACGTAGGTAAACGTGTATCATGGGGGTTTGTTGTACAGATTATTTCATCACCCAGGTATTAAGCCTAGTACCCATTAGTGATTTTTCCTGATCCTCTGCCTCCTCCCAATCTCCATCCTCCAATAAGTCCCAGTGTGTGTGTCGTTCCCCTCTATGTGTCCATGTGTTCTCATCATTTAGTTCACACTTATAAGAACATAAAGTATATATTTAAATAATATTTCTCATTTAAATTTATGATCATCATAAATTTTCAAGTAAATCAATATGTTCACCATTTCTCAGCACAGACAAACCATTGTCCAATCCATCATAATGTCTATCACTGGAATCATATGACTTAAAAGGCAAATGTATGACTAGTTCTTAACATCCTGATGCTTAAGAAATTCTTTTTATTATTTTAATTTATACTATTAAAATGCCAGAGTTCGTATTTTCTGAAACAATATTTATGATCATTTATTGAGTACTCATGTGGTCCTGTATCTGACACTTTACACACATTGTGCTGTTAACCATGATAACAATCCTATATATTAGGTATTATTCTCTGGATTTCACAAACAAGGAAATTGCTTAATCATACACAAGTAGCATGTGGCAGAGTTGGGATTTGAATCCAGGTCTGTCTGGCTCTAAAGTTCATTGGAGAAAAAAAAGTTACATTATTTCTTGGTCTGTACCTACACTGGATGTAGATTATAAGGAAATTGTTTATTCCACCAAATGCTTCAATTTCTTCACCTCTAAATTAACTTCCTACAGCTGAAAGAAGTTTAAATACTGTGATAATAAATTAAATGATGAATTTGAGGGGGAAATTATGTAAATGCATGTTGGGATTCTATCAAAATTGCACCAAAATATTTCATGAGGTTTCTTGGAAAATCAACCATTAGAAGTCAACATTTGCTCTTCAAATTGATGTCAATTACTGGCAATTATAGACTATGATATATAATCATTTTTTGTCACAATTTTATTAGGACTTCAAGATATATTTGCATCTCTACTTTTATTAAACTGATAGGTGATTTTGCATGGGATTAAGTAGAAAAAAAAAACTTCCTTTCAAGTTGTTTTCATTTAATTTCACAGAAAAAGGTTCTGATTAGTTATTTGCTTTTAAAAATGTACACAGTTATTATCTTGGTGAGAACAAGACTTATTTCTAGGATAGGCTTTGGGGGAATCTCCCCGCCTACCACGTTCTTCTTGTTCATTTGGTTATTTATTTGATAGCAATGATAATACTTATTGAGTATATGTAATAAAGTTCTCATCAAGTTGTAATGTGACATGGAGAAATGAAGATTTTAAAAAGTTATATTAGTATTTTTTCTTAATTTAAAGTGTTTTATTTGCAAGTTGAGAGTGGAATGTATTCTATACTTTGTAACTATGTTATAAGAATGAGTTGAAAATGAACATGAAACATAGTGTAAAACTGAGCAGCATGCTTTCTCTGGTGGTCTGTGGGTGAAGCCTGAAGTGTAGGAGGAGATTGGACAGCCTAGTCATCCCTCTCATTTTTGAGCCTTCTGCTTGGGCACTCAGCAGTATGTTTCTGAAGGGGAGTCCAACTCTGGAAATTGCAACACTTAGTCAAGAACCATGTATGCACAAAGATGTCTGGACACCAAACCAAATACACTGTGATTAAAAATACAAATCACAACCAGAATAACCTGGCACTGTGTATTGTGTTACATTCTAGAACTCTACAAACATGGGAAATCCCAGTCAACAGTTTTTAAAACCTACATGGAATTGTCTTTATGTTAACTTCCCAGAGCACCTTCATCAGTATGTCAGTATTTCCAGAAACCACATTAACATAAAGTAGATTGGTGCTGTCTTGAGTTTTATCTGGACAGATGCCCTTCTTATGTCCTAGTGTCCACTTATATGTGAAAATTCAAAAGTTTTGTTGATTTGCTTTTCCCATTTTGAGTCTAAATACAAATGTTCAGGCATATCTATTTAAATGTGGTAGCTTCCATGGAATTGTTATTATTTAAAATCCATTATCTTTTTCTTTATCACTCCTCTGATTTCTTTTCTTAGCTCAGTTCACAAATCCTTTCTTGACTAGAATCATTATCTTTAAATAAGTGGCTTGCGTTATTAATGACACTCTTCACCAGCACCATAAAGCTGAGTTTTTATTAGTTTTTAATTATAAAGAACCTCTTTTGACCATTGCATGGGTGACTAATAGTTTAGTGTTGCAGCTGTCAAATTTGTGCAATTGTGGCAAAAATAGTCCCAATTGTATGGCTTGAGGTAAGTTTTTTTTTTTTTTTTTTTTTTTTTTTTTTTTGGGGTCTTGCTGTGTCACCCAGGCTGGAGTGCAGTGGCCGGATCTCGGCTCACTGCAAGCTTCGCCTCCCGGGTTCATGCCATTCTCCTGCCTCAGCCTCCCGAGTAGCTGGGACTACAGGTGCCCGCCACCTCGCCCAGCTAGTTTTTTGCATTTTTTAGTAGAGACGGGGTTTCACTGTGTTAGCCAGGATGGTCTCGATCTCCTGACCTCGTGATCCACCCGTCTTGGCCTCCCAAGAGGTAAGTTTTAAGAAGACAGTTGAAAGAAAAGGAAAATTTTAATTGAAAAAAGCTACTATGAGTGAGTTGATTTAGTTTTGGAATCCAAAATCTTATACACACTCAAAGTAATTTTTTTTCCTATTTTATTACATTAATCTGTGTTCATAGGTTTTAATCTTTAAAAAATCAGAATTAATTCCTTTCTTACCTTTATTATCAAACTTTTAATTTTTTTAGTCCCCTTAATCACCAATCGATTAAAAATAAAGATATTTGCACTACATTTTGACATCGTAATGAATACAGAAAATATTTTGTAGAAAGATCGTAAGAGTCAGTGAAAATACAAGGAAGTTGAGACCTCTACTCATGCCGTATTTAATGATCTACCTGTGTTTATATTTTTCCATTATGCCATTCTTTTTTATTTGTATTTCTCAAAATAATTTCTTCTTTACAAAGAATATTTACTTTTAGTCTCAGTCGTGGAGACATTATATCCTAAAATAAAGAAAAGTATAAAGAAGATATTTCTCAAATTCTGGATTTCTGCATAAATTGCTAGTGAGGTCATCAGCTATTTGAGTGTGCCCCTTTTGCTCCACAGGTGAGCCGTGATTTTAAATGTTTATTGTGGAAAGTCTCAACAGAATCATCTGGTTCTATCCCATTCATAATAAGTCAGAATCCTGGGGTAGACTGGAAGGGAAAAGAGACCATAATCCATATGCTTTTCAAGCTCCCTTGGTGATTCCAACCAGGGTTGGAAATGACTAGAATAAACATTTCCATTCCCCCACCAATCCCTACTCTACTCCATCTTGAAATTTCAAGCAATCGTAGATTTACTTCTAATAATCAGTATGACTCTAATTTTTTCGTGTGTAGATAGGAGACACCCTGGCAACTTTCTGAAAGTTTAATAAGACTAATTGGTTTATGTAATAACCAATTAATTCTGAGCTCAGAAAGGAGGAAACAATTGTTTAAGAGATAAGTTGCAAGACTTCATGATCTGCAGTTTGACTAACTTTGCTCTAATGGAATAATCTTCAGCAAATAAGATTGTGTGTATCTGACATGTATGTAAGCTCGAGCAGGTGGAGAAGTTATCCAGGATAAGTTTTTAAAGGAAGACTACTACATTGTGAATTTAAAACTATGTCTTAAACAGGTTGTGCTGTTTTGAAAGAACTCAAGTTAGTGTCCTAGGGATTTAATTGGTAACTTAGCAGTCTAGGAGGCCTCAAACCTTTGGAGATGTCAGCACTTATAGGACTTCTAACACAAGTCAACAACTACCTTTTGTGTTTTGTACTTGACTTTGATAGAGCTTTTCAAAATTATGTAATATGACATTAATTTAGTAAGAAAGAAGGAATAAGTAATTCATAGATGAGTTATGTCCCCTAATTCTTCAGATATTCTCTTTCAATACTCACTCATCAGCTTCTTACAGTGCCAGGATCTTTTGTTTATTTGGTTGGTTAGTTTTTCTGTTTCTGTTTTTGTTTTTTGCATGAATGCTTTATCAACTGCTCTCTTACTCTCTTTCTGGTTCACCACAACTTCCAGAGCAGTCAGAAAGGGATACCTTACTCAGTTGTACAGAATTCTGAAATGTACTTTTTAGCATGTACAGTTGGAATTACTTCTTCCATGTTCCTTTATTTCATTAGCAACTTTGCAGGGAAAACTCTTTTATCTCCCATTAGAGATTCATTTATATCCAACTTAGCCTTTTTCTAGAGACATTCTTTCATTGTATGTCTTTATTACATTGCTTATCATAGGGGAACACCTCAATAGAAAACAATGTAAGTAGTATTAAGGAAGAGAATATGTGGGCTGGGGTGTGGTGGCTCATGTCTGTAATCCCAGCACTTTGGGAGGCTGAGACGTGAGGAGAGCTTGAAGCCAGGAGTTGAAGACCAGGCTGGGCAGCATAGAGAGACCCCCATCTCTTTTAAAAAAATATCAGGGATATGACAATCATTATAAACGTGTATCTTAATCTAATCAATTTATTTGGTTAAGAGTAATGGTGTTATTTCACATTAACCTATATTTCTTGGATTTTTATATATTTTTGCATAGAGACTTATTAATTACCAATTTTAACTCACTTGTTTATAGTTTGTCTGTAAAAAAAGCCTTCAATTAAGACTGAAAATGACCTCTCTTTGTGTATTTGAATGTAATTAATGATGGTTTTTCCAAAAGTCTATTTTTTAGGGAAAAAACTTAATCTCTATGTTATTATTTCATACATAAATAATGTTAACCATACAAACATGAATTCTAATAATCTACTTTTATTATAAAGATCAAATGTTATTTTTGCATTTGAAACCGAGTTTAGCCGATAACCCTTTCAAGACATTCAGCAGGATAAGAGGTGGATGTGAGATCTAAGATTATAAAAAACAGGCACCATACCAGAAAGCTGTTTACTAAGTTAATAAATTGTATTTATACAAAATTACCAGATACTTCTAAAGCTCCATAAAGACAAATTCAGCAGACCTGTGCTTAATTCTGTCTATTCACCATAACCTTGGGTAAACAACTGACCTCAGTTTTTACATCTATAAAATAATAAGGATATAAGATCTGTTAGAATTCTTCCTGTTTTTATGCTTCTGTATCATTTTAATTGTTTCTTTGCTTCCCTTTATTATTATAAATGATTAAGAGAGTTGGTAGAATTTCTAAGTTTTCCTTCATTTAAGATAAATTTTTTTTGAGCTGACACTATGTCCTAGACAGAGTACCTTTACCCAACGAGCTCATAGACCTCCTAGGATGATAGGAACTTTCACAAATAACAAGAATGAAATGTTAGTTGTATCATTATGTTAGAATTGAGATTGTCTATTTTTGTTTATATGACACAAGTTTTCTTATGAAATTATGGAAGGAAATAGTCCGGTTGTGGTACATGAAATTTTATGGAAGTTACTAAGATAGACTATATACAATGAAGTAATCGTATAAAGCTGTATGGTTGTTTTGTATTTCAGATACTGATTTGAGCCATTTTGAAGGAAGAAATTTATTGTGGTTCCCTGAGAACCACAGTTGATTTATCCTGCAGTTTATTCTCACCTTTCTTTTAGGTACTCTGTACACTGATAATACCAGGAGTTAGAAATTCACAGAGAAATATCATCATTGTTTAATTAATCATTTGACAAAGATCTGATGGCAGTAATGGTAGCTGCCTTTAAATTGCAGGGTGCTGTAATAAACAAGTGTCCAGAGTAAACGCTTAAACCTCAGCAATTCACAAACCTTCCAACTGTACAGCTTGGTGAAAATAAATCTCCCGAGTTCTTCTAGAGGTAGTAGTACAAACTTCCTTATTTATGGCTCTTGCCTCAAACTGGGCCAGAATGCTTAATTAAACCATGTCACAACCTAAAATGACTGAAACCAATAAAATGTAAGTGGAGCAGGTTACCTGGAAACAGTAACTTCTTTGAGGACAGAGGTTACTTAGGAAATGAGGAGCTTTCGTTCAGGGTGGTCAACTACATAACGTGAGTCTTCACTGTGGGCTCCAAGGGACAGGAATCAAAGCCTGGGTGTGGGTGGGAGAGAGAAAAGCCATCTGTGAAATCACATGTTACCGTTACTGGGGAGAAGGGAGACAACAAAGGACCCAGTAGCAGATGCCACTTCTCTGACTACAAACACTTTATCGAATATAAGGGCCCTTGTATATAACATAAAGCACTCATACTCAGTCTTTCAACACAAGGGGCAATATTTTAGAACTTTCAGCTTTCATACTAGAAAAGAGAACCAAAAGATAAAAGAAGACTTTGTAATAAGCTGATATGACAAATGTTTTGCCATTGAAGGAAACTTGATGATTAAGACTAATACCCATTAATCACTGTAACTGGCCTTCACATGAGGGCCTTCTGGGTTATGTATTCTTTAGTAAGTTGTATAAGAGCATCTGAAACAATTTAGTCACTCCAGTGATCTTTAAAAGTTTGTAAAACTTTGTTTTTGATCAGGAAATTCAGAGAATGATGCTTCTTAAGTTTAATCACATTTTCACTTACAATCAAACAGAAGCTCTTTTTAATTATGCTTGTTTTATTTATCTTCTTTCATGTCTTAGATAAACATTTGCCATGCTTCATTTTTCCATCAAGCATCCTCCCTATTTCCAAAGTGGGTTCAGATGTATATAATATATATAATTCGGGGTATTGCAGTCCCTTGAATGGAAGAATTATTTGTTGAATAACTGCTATGAGCCAAATTTTAAATTGAGAGATAAAGATTATTTACTGAGTAAAAAAATATTTTCTGTCAAGTAACTTCCCTTTTAGATAGATATTTAAGGTTAATGGTGGTGGAAAAATTAGAGTACAGAGCTAGATTAGGTATCATCACTTTTAAATTTTTTTCTTTTTAGTACATAGTAGATGTGTATATTTATAGGGTACATAAGATGTTTTTATATAGGCATGTGATATGAAATAGCTTGTTGTAGCTTGTTGCTTTTTAAGAGAGATTGTGGACTTGAGGATAGGTAGGTGGTAGGGTTGGCTTAGATGGAGAGGGTATCTTGAGGTTGAACATAGAAGCTGGTGAACAGCTTGGCATGATCAAAGTGGAAGGAAGGGGTTGGAAATAAAGTTGGAGCACCTACAGGGCAAAGAAGTAGCTAAACTCAGTAAAGCAAAAAATAAGAAGGTATAGAAGGTTCTCTGTGATGAAGAAAGATTATGAGGGGGAAGTGAAGTGTCAGGGTCATCCAGAAGACTGTGATGGTAACCCAAGAGAGATGAACAGGGCTTGGATTGGAATGGTCATACCGGAAAAGCAGCATGGAGTAAAACAGGATGGTTATCAGCACTCAACTAGGAATAAAGAAAAAAGAGAAGAGTGAATAAAAATAACTTTAAAGTTATATATTTCAATGATATTAAAAAATGATGCTCATTGACAGAAATACAAATTTCATGTAGAAGTCAGATGGAAAGTAAAAACACATTGCTTTATATGTGGTAAGTTTGAAGTGGTGGCAGGATGATGCTTATATTCATTAATTGCAGAGACTTTATATGTAAAAAGTCAATAAATAAAAATGTGATCTTTCTCTTTGGGTATAGTAGAAAGAGTATGAAATTTAGAGTTTGGAGTCCTTAACTCAAATCTTAGCTCTACCAAATTCTGGATGTCTGATCCCTGGCCTCAGTTTTCTCATCAGTAAACTGAGTTAATAATGATAATTATATTTAAACTCACACATGTATGAAACAGAGTAATTCAAAGGATTAAAATGAAATGATGTTTTTGAAAGCACTTATGTGCATAGCAATATTACTTATTATATCACCAGATAGTCCCCCTTTTTATGTGAGAGGGCAAAAGGAAATATACTTACTAAAAGGATTAACAAAGTCCATGAAAATATCATATGAACTCGTTGTTATGTATTTATTTATTTTTTATGAGATGGAATCTCACTCTGTCACCAGGGCTGGAGTGCAGTGGCACGATCTCAGCTCACAGCAACCTCTGGCTCCTGGGCTAAAGCGATCCTCCTGCCTTAGCCTTCCGAGTAGCTGGGATTACAGGCATCTGCCACTACGCCCAGCTAATTTTGTGTATATTTAGTAGAAATGGGGTTTCACCGTGTTGCCCAGGCTGGTCTCGAACTCCTGACCTTGTGATTCATCTGCCTCGGCCTCCCAAAGTGCTGGGATTACAGGCGTGAGCCACCGTAACTTGTTGTTCTTAATATATACACCGATAGATATAAAAACAAATACATAGAGTTGTGTGTTGTGTGTATACAGACATATTTCCTACCTCTCTTCACTTAGAGGGCCTAGAAGCAAGGATACTTTGGTAACACTGAGCAAACCTAGCCCACATCTTGGTTTCCAAACATAATTTTCCAACAGAAGAAAATATAACTTCTTGAGAAAATGGCTGATTTGCGTAAGAACAGGCTCAGAGAATGGTGGGGCATATCAACCTGAAGCAGCTCCCAATGACTAAATACAGAGAAATTTGAGCAACAAAATAACAAATGAAAATAAATAATAACTCATAGAATAAAAGAAATAGCCCTGCGTCTTTACTAATAGAAATAAATAATTGAATAAATAAGTAAATAAGTGGAGGAGAAGGGACAGATTTTTTTATAGTAGACTTCCAATGAACAAATCCAGAAGAAATATGGAAATTATAACTAGTACGAAGGCAATCAGCAATCTGACTTGTGTTCAAGCTCTCAAAAATTGTATTAGCAAATTGTTTTCAACTATAGAATTCTGTAAAAATTAATTCATTGTGTTTAAGTCATCATGGAGGGAAAAAGTTGAGACACAATTGCTTTGTATAACTTGGAATGACTTTTGCTGGCTATTGAACTCCCAGATGTAGTTAGAAAAAAAAGATTTTGTTATGAAATTGCCATTTTTAGGTGTTTATTCTAAAGATAAAATGGAATTACAAGTGCAAAACAGATTTTTTTTTTTTGTTTTAAACGTATGACTGCAAGTTTTACATAAATTATTATTTGAGGAAATGGTGCATGCAAAGAGCTTCTATATAGTATATTAAATGATACAACCAAAATACCAGAACACTATTTTGTTCATAGTACTATTTTTCAAATATCTGAAGTTGGTCTTTATTAACCATATGTCTACATGATATTGAATATTGTACTTTTGAGATATATGATATTGGCATTGATGCAATGCATTATATATATATATATTTTTTTTTTTAATTTTTTTTATTATACTTTAAGTTCTAGGGTACATGTGCATAACGTGCAGGTTTGTTACATATGTATACTTGTGCCATGTTGGTGTGCTGCACCCATCAACTCGTCAGCACCCATCAATTCATCATTTATATCATGTATAACTCCCCAATGCAATCCCTCCCCCCTCCCCCCTCCCCATGATAGGCCCCAGTGTGTGATGTTCCCCTTCCCGACTCCAAGTGATGTCATTGTTCAGTTCCCACCTATGAGTGAGAACATGCGGTGTTTGGTTTTCTCTTCTTGTGATAGTTTGCTAAGAATGATGGTTTCCAGCTGCATCCATGTCCCTACAAAGGACGCAAACTCATCCTTTTTTATGGCTGCATAGTATTCCATGGTGTATATGTGCCACATTTTACTATTTTATTCTTGATTCCTTTTTGTGTAAAATAAATTTAAAAGACCCTTTTTTGAGGTAATGGGTGGAAGTATATTTTTAAAAATTTGTTGGTGATATTAACTACATGATATTGAAAATAACAATTGCAAATGACATTCATTGACCACTTTCTGTCTCCCTTCTCTTTTGCAAAATTATAACTTTATTTAATTTGAATTACTTAGATAACTGTCTATTCTTCCACTTCTTTTTGCAACTAAGATATGCTGTAAATCTGTGCAGGTATCTGTATAATATGCTGTTTCTGTTTCAGTGTTAATAATTTATAACTGAGATCTATTTTCCACTTTGAACTGAGTTCAGTAGGATGAAAACTAAGTTTGTTTTTTATTTATCACACTTGATTCTCTAATAATTTTCATAAGCAGCAGCTGCTTTCCACATACAGACAGAATCCTTACGACTAACGAACCACTCCTGTGGTCCCTCCTAAAAAGGCACTCCATTTCTCATTGTGATTAACTTTGCTACAGAATGACCAAACTCAGGAAACTTTTTTCTTCTCTTTTCTTTGTCTTTAATATTTTACTTGTCTGTTTCAATTTATCTTGGTAAAATATTTAGATATGTAATATCTGTTCACTTTCGAAACTAAATTCTCAGTTTTAGTCAAACGTATAATCATAGTGCAAGTTCAGCAAACTGTGATCAAAGACCATGATAGTGCCTCTATTAATGTTACATGTGTGTTCTTTACTTAACTAAGCAGTATAGTGACAACTGAGTGTGTTTATCTGGGAGAACTTTAGGTACTCCATGTACTTTGAGGTTTTAATGTGCAAGATGAGAACAGCATCCAGTCCGGAACAGTCTAATGCCCCGATGTCATGGGATTTGACAAGCTTACTATACACCTAATAGCCATAGGTTTCTATATCACATCACCTTTGCCTAAGACATAATAGATACTCTACTGATTTTAAACATCCAATTACTATTTTTGTGTCCTAAACTTAAACTTCAAATTTGTCACAAGTTAGTCTCCTGAATCAAACCTAGGAAGAGAAGTTTCCTTAGGCAACACATAGATTGTACCAACGCGTGAACAGTTATTTGAGAATGAAACAGAACCAGAGCTTTGAACACTTTGTTTATGGTATTCTGAATTTTATAAATTAACAAGGAAACTAAAGATGTTATGAAGGATGAGACAAAAAAAATTTCTGGAAAAATATTTTTGTCTTCCTTTATACCATTTATATTTAAACGTTAATGTACTGTGTTTCCATCTTAAAGTCACACAAACGTTTAAAAAACTATAACAGTTTTTAATGAATAGTTTTATTAACTAGTAATCCTCCTGTTTTCAATTCAAAATTCCTAGTCTTTGTAGAGCTTGAAACTTTCCTCCGGGATACATGAAGTCTACTAGTTTAGACTGGCAATCCTCTCTCATAACTCATATTTGCACTGTTTTCCTTTCCCCTTCATCTCGAGCCTTGTTCACACTCAGTGCCTATTGGTGGCATGTTTAGCTGCCCTGAAGCATAGCCTCTGTAACTTTCCTTGTTCTCTTTCAGTTTGACTTTGATGAATGTCACTTAAGCTCCTGCAGTGAGAAAACTGTACACACCAGTGACCCAGGCATCTAAATTGTCTGGGAACAGGCTGCATTACTGAAATCTAGGTTCTACTCCTTATTAGACATATCGGTGTTCCAATGACTTATGAAACATTTGATCCCTGATATCTGTAGGTTTCTCTTGTTTGAAAGCTACTAAAAAGTATGCACATCATTGGAATGCAAAAGTAAAACAAGAAGTAGAAGTGTGAGGCTCATTTAGACTTTTAAAACCTGGTCTAAGTGATTGTGGCATGTCAAAGTACTTTCTACACTCCTAAGTGGAGAGAAACCTGTAAAACAGAACACCAAAGGCACAATTCTGTTGCAACAAGCAGTATATTGTAACTGAGTTTAAAGCCCTCTAACATTCCTGCACACTAAAGCAGAGTAGATTTAAATAGGATCTTTGTGATTCCACATATCCTAAAGAAGCAGTTTTTCTCTGTGTGAAACCACATGCATTTTCATTGAAGATTCATGGATCAAAACACACCCGGGCAAGATGTGAGAGTGAAATGTATAGACAAAAGGATTAAGGGTTCAAAGGCTTTTTTCTGCTTTTTCCCCTTTCCTCTTTGAGCTCAATTATCATTTAATGCCATAGACTGGATAGGTCAAGAGTTTGACTGAACAGTCATAAAGTCAACTAGGAAAATATTTTTTACCATATAAAAGAAAAAATAGAATACTATTCAGAGATGTCACAACTATCAGACCATATGGTATAATGCCACTTGATTAGAGGTTTATTTTTTCTAATCAGTTCATTTTGGAGTAGATGATTTGAGAATACTCATCCTTGGAATTATAATGATGTATATGCACATATGTGTGTATGTGGACATATTTATCTGTATTCTACATATATGTATTTATCAAAATGCATTTCCATTTTTATGTTTTAATAATGTCTCTCCCTTCACTTTTTTCTCCTGGAGTTTTCAACACATTGAAGTTACAGTATTGCAGTTTTACTACAGTACATATTTCAAATGTACTTAAGGGAATGATCATTTGAATAAAATTTGACTAAGGGATAGATCCTTTAAATAAGTATGTGAAATTGATAGAAAGTTTTTTAGATTAAAAAGTACTGAAATTTAAGGTATAGAATCATTCCACAGAACTACTTTGTACCCTGGAACTGGACCCTGTGGCATGATGGTAGCTTCTCAGCCAGACAGAGCCCATGAGATAGATGGCTGTGACAGGAACATTTGGGATCTGACATTAGATCCGTGGGTGGGGTGAAGAGAACTGATCTAGAGTAGATGATGCTGGGTCCTATAGGGTATCCAGGCATGATATCACATAGTTGCTTCATCCACAAAGTAGGAAACAGTCAACATTGGGGTTCTCACTCCAGCAGGGGGATACAGCAATGGGGAATTCCAGCAGCCATCAATACTTGGGAATCAAGCAAAGAGTGGCTGATCATTGGTTCTTGGCCATCATGATACTACCTGCTGATATTGATTATGGGACAAAGGTTCAGTATTGGGAAAGAAAAATGTGATGATTCTATCTTGGGAGTTGTACTATTATACTTACAAACCTCTTCATGGCGGCCCTCCAGCTGGAGAGATGCACTAGAGTTTTGGTCATCCAAGCCAAATTCAGAAGTAAGAGTTAATTCTCGACACCAGCAAGAGAAAAATGGAGTTATATTTTGAGGGCAACTTAATTATTGGTTGTTTCTAGATATAGGTGAAGGTATAAGGACTTATTCCTAAATGATTAGTAAGATAGGAGAGCAGGAAAACTTAGTTTTCTGAAGATGACTTCACTATGAGTCAACATTAGATGGAAGTCGAAAAACGTTTGACCTTTTATTCTGAAATTAGAGGTGAATGGAGACAGCAGGTGAGATGTATCAGGGGACCCAGGCATGAGAAACTGATCCAGAGAAGAATAAGAGCATGTAGATGCTATACTTGACTTTTTACAATTATTTCTTGTATTATTTAATTCTCACAATAGGGTAGATATTCTTAATCTCATTTTTTAGGGGAGGAAAATTGTGCTTGAATATTATGCTTGAAAAAGATTTTCCCCCCAAATTTCATGGAAATAAATACATTAAGTGACAGACCCCAGATGCCAGATTCCAAAGCCCATTCCTTTTCTTTAAACCATGCTATACTACCATGTAATGTCTGATTTGTAGTATTTTTAACTTAAATTGTAGGGCAGATAATAAACCAACCTTAGACCCATCTGATTCAAAAAGAGAAAAAAGAATAGAGTTGAGGAAAAATAATCATAGTTAGCTTCCTGTGCAGTGCTATATACCGGACACTGTCCTAATTACTTAAGATGCACTGACTTATTTAATCTTTTCAGCAACATCATGATGTAGAAGTGATTATACCTCCCTTTTGTCAGATGGAAAAAGTGAGATTTAAGAAGGAAGGAAGAGGTAAGACCCCATATGACTGGAATCTGTGCTTCTCCAACTGACCTTATAATGCTATAAAGAAGAGTAGCTGGGATGAAAAATATATATCACCAAGTTACACAAAAATATTTCTAACCTCTCAAGGAACAGACAAACAAAATAGCAGGGGGAGTCTCTGAAGAATTATGATAAGATTTACACTACGGCAAGGTCCCTAATAATAAGATCACAGGAAGAAGGACAGAAGAGCTAGAGTTATCAAGTGCTGAAACCATCCATACTACTAGCACCTCCAATGATCAAAATAGCATCAAGGCCGGTTTCTAAGTCTTAGATGTCATCAACAGGAACTCTCGTTAGAATAGAAGAGAGGTGAGGTAGGTTCTGACCCAAAGTATCATATGATTGGCTAGTTTGGAGTTAGTTTATTAAACTGCAATGGAAGTAACTCTAAAACTTCCTGAAAGTTGTCTTTTTATTTTCTTTCTTTCTCTCTTTCTCTCTCTCTTTCTTTCTTTCTTTCTTTCTTTCTTTCTTTCTTTCTCTCTTTCTTTCTTTCTTTCTTCTCTCTCTTTCCCTCCCTCCCTCCCTTCCTTCCTTCCTTCCTTCCTTCCTTCCTTCCCTCCCTCCCTCCCTCCTTTCTTTCTTTCTTCCTTTCTTTCTTCCTTTTCTTTCTTTCTTTCTTTCTTTCTTTCTTTCTTTCTTTCTTTCTTTCTTTCTTTCTTTCTTTCTTTCTTTCTTTCTTTCTTTCTTTCTTTCTTTCTTTCTTTCTTTCTTTCTTTCTCTGCAACCACAAAGAGAACCCAAGGACAAAATTTACAGGAAAATAAAAAAGGAGGGCTACTGAGGTATTACTGACAACAAATATGAACAGTTTGGGAGTGCATAGAGCTCTTTGAATGCCTCTTCTGCTCTGCTGAACAGTGAGGTCAAGGATCTGGAAGATATCTTTATACCACAGGAAAATTAATCCCCCCTTATCTTAGTGTGGAATAATAATAAACTGAACTATGTTCTCCTTGTTCCAGAGCAAGGAAAAAAAACTACCTTCTACCTTATCAGAGATGGTTTTTAACACTTGATCTCCAGATCAGCTAAAATCGAATGTTGTTAAAATAGAAAGGGCATATTTCAGTAAAATTGACATTTTAAAATGTCAGTGGTTAATGAAAGCCACAGTCTCTTTTATTGATAATTCTTTTTTAGGAAGAATTTAGGACAAAATTAAACTGTCATGACATACTTCTTGGTCTACTAAATATAACATGAACTTTGTATTTAGTAAAACTTGACAAAATCAGATTAGAACTTTGCCATATAGTTTGAATTATCAAAATATGAAGTCAGATTTATAACCATAGAAACTTAAAAATTGGAAATCCTAATTTTAGACATTAGAAGTGGCACGACCGAAGTTTTATGGTGCCCATTTCTTCAGGATGCACAGTTACTACAGTTAGCATTTGTCTGAATTACTGATATTTCATAGTGGCAAAGAATGGAGAACTCCTCCTAGGTATTTGAATGGGTTGTTGGTCATGAACGTAAGTTGAAAATGCACATCTTTCTATGACTATTGTAGGCTGATAACTGTGGGACATTTTCTCATCTATGAGATGTTGTATTATTGGTGGCTATTGTCTCTAAAAGGTTAGCATTTGCTCTGATGGTAAGACATGTTTGAAGTAAAGATACCTATGAAAAATAAAGAAAAACTGTTGAGAGAGGAGCAGCAAGTGAGTGTCATAGATTAAAGGCAATGTCAGTAAAGTGATGGCCACACAGAGGTGACAGCTGTGAGGAGTATTAGATATCACGGTCAGGCAGGGACCTAGTAATGGATCCATCACTGGAAAAGGGGAACCAATAATGAAAGAATGCAGAGAAGCCCTACAGGTGGAAAGAGTGGAATGAAAAGAGCTTTTCCCTACATGTAATACCTTAGAGATGGCCAAACCATAGAGCTCTGTGTGTGTGTGTGTGTGTGTGTGTAGACATTTATGATAAGAGTAATCCTTCTGGACCTCTAGAGAACAATAATTATATTTCCCTGACATTAGCAATGATTACTCTCCATATGTTTATAGTCACATTGATGGATATCCTGAAATATCCATGATGTGATCAACAGTCTTACTCTTACCTCATGAATCATCTTCTGGTTCATGGCTACTGATGCTCTTGTGGCCACTGGCATTTTTGTTCTTTTCATTCCTCCTCATGTTCAGATGGCTACCAACAGATTCAGTGCCTGGACAAAAATCAAACATCTCAAAATATAATCATATGAGAACTGACAGAATAGTAATGTGACCAAAACAAAATCACTTTTAATGGTAATTTGGTAAATGACTGCAGATTGCTATTCTCAGAGATTCATTGAAGTATTTCTGGGAGTACATCAGTAATAATATGCATTTGTCTCTTTTTATTTAAATGTTGTGTTTGGGCCTGCGTATAGTGCTGAATAAATGTTTGTGAGAAGAATGAAATAAATGTTTGCAGAAACCATTCATATTTTAAATATGTGAAGGAAGTTTTTTTATTGCTCATTTAGTCAGTAATCAATTATGAGTGCCTGCTGTATAGGGGCACTATCAGGAGTACTAGGGACAAACAGACAAATAAAATATTGTGTCTGTTCATAAAAAGACAATTAAAATATAGGGTAACAATCATCATGATGGCTCTATGTCCACAGCAGGCTCCTAATCCTGTTGGTCAGGCAGGGCTTCCAAGAGGAGTCTTGCAGATGCTGAGAGGGAGGGAGGTGATCCAGGTGGGGAATAGTTATTAATAAAAGTCCAGAAGAAATTTCAAGGGAGAGAACACAAGGATGAGATTATGAAAACTGGAATACGCTGGGAATGGTGGCTCGCACCTGTAATCCCAGTACTTGGGAGGAATGCTCGAGTCCAGGAGTTTGAGACCATCCTGGGCAACATGGTGAAACTCTGTCTCTACCAAAAATACAAAACTTAGCCAGGTGTGGTGGTGCATGTGTGTAATCCCAGCTACTTGGGAGGCTGAGGTGGTAGAACCGCTTGAACCCGGGGAGGTGGAGGTTGCAATGAGCACCACTGCACTCCTGCCTGTGTGGCAGAGCCAGACCCTGTCTCAAAACAAACAAACAAAAAACAAAAACTGAGTAAAGAAAGATCAGCTCAGATAGGAGTCCATACCACATTATTAAGGATTGGATTTTGGCTTTTCAGAGTTTCATTCTGTCACCCAGGCTGGAGTGCAGTGGTGCAGTCTTGGCTCACTGCAACCTCCGCCTCCCGGGTTCAAGTGATTCTCCTGCCTCAGCCTCTTGAGTAGCTGGAATTACAGGTGAATGCCACCAGGCCTGGCTAATTTTTGTATTTTTAGTAGAGATGGGTTTCACCATGCTGGCCAAGCTGGTCTCAAACTCCTGACCTCATGTGATCCACTCACCTTGGCCTCTCAAAGTGCTGGGATTACAGGCTGGCCAGGCTGGTCTCAAACTCCTGACCTCAAGTGATCCACCCACCTTGGCTGCCCAAAGTGCTGGGATTACATGCGTGAGCCACCGCACCTGGCCTAGATTTTCGCTTTTATCTTGAAGATTACAGGGAGTTCCTTGAATAGGTCTGAGCTTTGGAAAGATCTCCCTAGCTAAGGCACATGGCAAATGGATTGAAACAGAGCAAAGCTAAAACCAGTAAACTCTTTAGGAGACAGTTACAGTAATTCAGTCAGGAAATAAATCACTGAGCTAAAACAGTGGCAAAGGGATGGGAAAAAGTAGACCCCGCAGGGTTGGATATATGGGAAAGGTAATGTCAAACACTTCAAGATTGTCAGCCTGGGCAGCAAGGTGTATAGGGTTGCTGGTCACTGAGGCAGAGAAGTCTGGGCCAGGAGCAGGTTTGAGAAGGGCTTTGGCTTAGGAAAGCAAAAATAATGTTTTTCTTTTCTACTAATTCTTTAGTATTTAAACATTATTTCTTAAAAATATTATTTAATAATTGCTCTTAAAGAAAAAAAACCTTAGTTTTTTAGAGATATATCTGCATTTTCAATCATATTTATATTTATTTCTTCTTCCTCTTTCCTTCTCCCTTCCTTTCTTGTCTTCTGGTAGAGACGATTAATTTTATGTGGACCTAAGTGTGATTTATAAACTTCTGACTGTAAAGATTAAACACATATAAACATCAGCTGAGTGTATTTACTATAGCTTATCATTGTACAGATGAGAGCACCAAAGTTCAAAATGACAGCTGATAGTGTCCATCTAGAATTTATTTCTAGCTGCATGTAGCTAATAGCAATGGAGCTTAGAGGACATAAGATCATATTAACATAATTTTAGAAGAATGAAATAACAGCATTGACTTTCTAATATATTTATGACTGTATTTCCAGAATTTTTGATTGCTTATAAAGTGATTTTGTTTTCAAAAGAAAAGTAGAACAAGATTGAAAACTTGAAAATAGTTCTCCCATTTTCCAGAGAAAACGAATGATATATATTCAGGATATTTATTTCAGTATGAATAATATGTGAAGGATCATAAATAATTCTTTATACCTTGAGGTGTATAGATACATTTACTCTAAAGAGATCCTGAAATAAAACCCAAGTGAATGAAGTTGGACAATGAAGTTCAAATTCTTTTTGGAGATCTAAGTTTTCCGTCTTTGAAATAAAATGAATTTAGTCTATTTATCATTCCATAATTGTAGTGCAACTGTTCTTGACTAAATGCACACTCATCATGCTGTTTAAAATGATAATAATGTATTTTACAGTCACTCTCTGATGTCAGTGCAACACAACTGGAAGAGCCTAGTTGACTCCATGTTTCAACATAGTACAAGAAAATCAGTTATCCTCATAATAAATCCGGTTTAATTGGTAATTCTAAAATAAATACTCATATATGCTCTAGTTGAACGAGCATCAGATATTTAGTTTGAACTTAGGTTTGTTATTGACTTATGAATGCCTGGCTGCTGCCTGGAAGTGTATTTTCAATGTCTATGTCTCTCGCTTAATTTCAAATGTCATATGTGTGTATTTTGTAGGGAAAGTAGGATTTTAAACTATTTTGAAACCAATAGATTTAAATATTTGAGTATAGAATTACACAGAACTGGACTCTGTGTTACAGTTGCAGAAATCTTTTGGTAGGATTTTAAACTATTTTGAAACCAATAGATTTAAATATTTGAGTATAGAATTACACAGAACTGGACTCTGTGTTACAGTTGCAGAAATCTTTTGGTAATGACAAATGTATCAAAACATTTAAATCCATGTGTTGATGCCCAAAAGTTTATGAAAGGTTGTTATTTCTCTAGAACCTCTAGGGTGAGTATACAAACTGAACATATAAATATATGTAGCTTAATGCCTGTGAACTTTCAAAGGAAAACACTGGCCAAATACTAATAGAAATAAGTAGTAGGAAAGGATGAATGAATATTTGTTTGCTAGCCTTAGTCATGAATAGTTCATTGGGGCTTCGTGGCAGCATTTGCTTAATAGTAAGACATTATTTGGGGGGGTTGATTATAAATTCTCATTAATACAATACTGCCGTTTTTCTTGTCTAGATGCTCAAGCAGTGTGTCTAACTACCGTGGCATGTGAGTCCTCTTTGATAGATAGGTCTGGACAACCATGGCATGCAACACATAGAACATAGCTGGACAGCTTTCTCCCCAACCTACCATGAACAGTCACACCTCTTCTAAGACTGTTGTTCTTCTGGGCACCAGACTTTGCCCATTAACTGATCAATTCTCATGCTATGCACCATTCATTTTAAAATCACCTTAACTGAGTACTTTTCAGATTATCTCGATCAGCTGGTTGCCAGATGGAAACTTATTAGAAGTGTTTATACACTGGCTTAGGCTTCAAAAAATAGCTATTACAGCCAGATTGTAATGCCCCCATCTTGCTTTTTCATTTTAATCACTTGACCATCTCTTCAAAAAAGCTGTGGGGAAGCCCCTGCTTTAGTAGTTAACCAGTTTGGGGGGATTCTATACACACATATTTGTCTTCAAAGTAAGTCAGAGTTCACAATGGCTAAATTGTTTTATTCACGTTGCATTTCAAAATACAGTCCGATATGACAGAACATAGAATTAGTCAAGTGGCCCCTTAGGCTTGCTTTGGCCACCCTACACTTCCGTCCTCATAATCTCTTTAATGTCAGTCAGCGACATTTATTGAGTGCCCACTTTGTGCTGGGCATTGTGTGGAGTAGCCTTCAGAAAGCTACACAAGCTGTTAGCACTGTTTATTAAAGAATGTTGTCCTTCATGTACCAGAAGTCAAGAGGCAGCAGTCTGGAATGAAAATAATAGCTGGAAGGAATGTAAAATTGAATTGGTTAATTGATGTTTGTGGGCACATGAATAACTTGGTGATATTCATTTTGATTAATCTGTGTAAAGCCTAAACAGTAAAGTTGTTTATATTCACCCCAATTAGAAAAGTTATGCCACATGTCCATATAGGAAATTTAGTGTAGATCCATAAGTTATGCAACAGTTTTCCTGATTGATCAGTTATAAACAGGGCCAATTTGTAAAAATCATTATGTGTTTAACTTTTAGTCAAATAAATTGTATTGAATGTACCCAAACATGGAAGAAAATAGCATGCTGCCTTGCTTATTGCATGGAATGTTCCAATTTTCTTTCCATGGGTCAGTAATTCCCAAAGACAGGAGAACTTGTCCTTGGATTCATGTGACTATGTGGGCATCAAGAATTCTGCATGCAATAGGGATAACCAAACATTAATTTAATTGGATAAATGCATTTGAGTGAAACTATCAGTCTTGAATTGTAGCTGCCATGGTCAAAAACGGGGAGAAAGATAGACAGTAATTGAAGCCCATTTCTAAATTCAGTGAAGGTAACATAAATCTTACATATTAATGATCATCTGAGAAATATAAAGTGTTGACTAAATATCATGTTAGGATAGTTTTTTTGCACATGATAGTTTAGATTAAGAGAAACTCTACATGACCTTTTTAAATTTGTGTGATATTCTTGAATAACCTTGGATCTTGGAGGAGAGAAAAAAATTTAATTCCATGACTCTGAGTGAAACATTCTGATTGCCACTTTAAAGACTCATGGCAATTTTTTTCCAGTCTTTTTAATAAGATAGCACTAGCCCTTTAAGAATAAATTAATCGGCCAGGACCAGTGGCTCACATCTGTAACCCCAGCAGTTTTGGAGGCCTAGGCAGGTGGATCACTTGAGGTCAGGAGTTTGAGACCAGCCTGACCAACATGGTGAAACCCTGTCTCTACTAAAAACACAAAATTAGCCAGGCGTGGTGGTGCACACCTGTAGTCCCTGCTACTTGGGGAGCTGAGGCAGGAGAATCACTTGAACCCAGAAGGCAGAGGTTGCAATGAGCTGAGATCGTGCCATTGCGCTCCAGCCTGGGCAACAAGAGCGAAACTCCGTCTCAAAAAAAAAAAAAAGCATAAATTAATCAAAACCTTGAAGGAAAATAAAACTAGCTTACACAGTTGATTTGCAAAGACTTGTCTTACAAAATCCTATAAAGCTGTCCTGCAAAGCCAGTTTGGGAGAGTAAGAATGTTTCTAGGTGACAGTTAGTTTACAGTTGTGACATGTAAAAGATGTGGCAGGGTTTAACTGAGGCTAACACTCAGTAAAGGTGGAATAAGAGTGAAATGGTCCTCACCTTGAAAAAGAGCTCCTGGATATCAACAAAGAGTCTGTCATATGCCACAGTGGTGTTTTCATCCTCCTTGTGAGTCTGCCAGGGAAACGCTACTGAGCAAAGCCAGCCCAGAGAATGATAAACCATGTGATTCCTATCCTTTTTTTCCCCATGCAAATGGACTAAATAGGTGACCACCTTCAACTGTGGCCTTGTGTTAGGTATGTGTTCAAATGTTACACATTCTGTGTCATGGAAGTGAAAAACTTCAGAGCTGAAAGGGACACAACAACCGTTGAATTTGATTTTCTTTTTTCAAAAACAAGAAGACAGAAGCTCAGATTTGATAAAGGTTATAAAAGTCCACACAGACAAATTCATAGTGGAATCAAAAGCTGGGATTAGTAAGTCCTAGCTAAGAGATCTTTTCAAACCTTCACTTCAGGAATTGTGATCTAACCCTTTAGGTTAAATTATGGAACTGAGACAGTTATTTCTTCCCCAAGGTGTTAGTTTCCTGATGGTTCTGTACTCATGACTTCTTATTTAAAAGGTGAAATCTAAAACTGCAGCGAATGATTTTTAGATTTGCTGTCATAGGGACTTCAGCAGCAACTTTCAGAAGATTAAAGCTGAGAAGCTAGCCTTTGTTCTCAGTCCTTAATCGCTTTTCTCTTATGATGGATTTGAAACACAGCAATACAGATGAAATAATAACAGTAAAAGTGCCTGGGAATTTAAGAAGATATTGCAAATATGTCACGTCATGGAGGCTTTGAATTTCACTTTCTAAGTCATGTATCAAATTCGAGTATCCTGCTCTAAGTGTGGTCAAACATGCAAATATTTGCTTTCTGAGTAATTTGCCCTAATGACTTTGAAGCATTTTTGAAAAACAGTGGTGACATTGTTCTGCCCTGGCAGAAAGCATATTCCTTGTCAGATGTCCACAGAGATCCCGACTGTCTACTGGCAGATTATTAAAGGATGCTGCTGCATTGTATTTGCTAAGCTTTCCTTCAGTTTGACAAAATGTTATGTATATAGGTTGTCACATCACCCAAGCTTCTGTGCCAAACCTGTCTGGCAGTCACTCTGAGTTAACCACTGGAAGAGAGAACTAGAGATGTTTTAACTTCTGAAGTAAGGTTCTCTTCTGCAGACTCCTTACACTTTTATTTTTTGTTAGAAAGTATCCAATCATCGGCAAAGTTTGAAGTGATCACACATAGGAAGCTGCTCATTGGAAATGTTGTTTTCACAGCTACAATGTTTTCCGGGTTCCAGGTTGATAATTTAAATCTGTTCAGCCAGAAAATAGGACATTTCAGCCATCACAGTAGCCCAGGTGTTTGTATTTGTCTTTCCTTGGCCCCTCCCTGTTTGGGCACTAAGCTTTAGCAGTGGGGTTCAGGGATCACTCCATGGCATATTTGGGGCAGTGTTAATCATAGGAGTATGGATATTATATTCATCAAGCAGAAAGTTTCTTTATTGGAGAAAACATGAGATGATTTCCCCGAGATGAAGAAAAAGAAAGAGGGGTAGAAGAAAACAAATAACTAGTCATTTAGGGAAAGTGTCTTCCAATAGTTGTCAGCACGTTACTTGGTTCGTTCATAGTCTCTGTGGTTTTTTCCTTCTTAACAAGGCACTGTAACTTCTTTTCTAGGAAGATTTACCCCAAATGGTGTTAACCTTTTTTTTTAAAGGCCAAAAGGGAGGTTTATTGAAATTCTGGAAAAGAAATTAAATATTTGTTATACTTAAATATGTTTAAAATTATTAAATCTGTTCCTGTTAATCTGCAAAAAAAAAAAAAAAAAAAAAAAAGAAGTTTAGGTCAGTGTAGTCCAGTTAAATATTGATATTATGAGTTGCGCCCCTATCTGTGGCTGCCTTTTATTCATTTACCTCACAAACATTTAATACTAGGGTGAATATTTAGGTATGTGAGGACGTCGGTCAGAGAAAACAGGCATATCTTGTAAAGAGCGAGAGCTGATAGAAGTCGCAACCTTATTCAAAAAGATATTAACACAAATTAAGGGACTAATAACAAAGGTATAATGAAGACTTGCAGGAGAAAGGAAAGCTTTAAGATGAGCTTTGAAGGAGAGAGTGAACATGGACTGGTGGAAAGGGGGAAGGCATGCTTGGCGGAAGAAGTAAAATTAAAAGCGTGGTGGTGGAATGGGTAACATATTAATGAGACAGAAAGATGCCAGGAAACAATTCAAGCTGTTAAAGCACAGCAAAATTATTCATCTAGCACCTAGGGGCATCTCCCAAATCTGCTGTGGTTAAATATTCCTTTACCATGTGTAAGCACAGAGTTTCAGACCTCAGCTCCAGAATGAAGTGAGGACACTAGAGATAATTTTTAGGATTTACAACCAGTGTTTTAAGTGGACATAATTCTATTTTGAAGATTCTATTGAATGTTTTAAAATAGTACACTAATTCCAAAAGTGGGTGTGGGGGAGTGCATCTCTCAATAGCTGGAAAAATCTTGGTTGGCATTCTTTGTTGTGGGTTTATAGTCTAATAAAATAGTTCATATATATTCAAGAAGAAGCACCTATTATAAGACTTTGTCTACCACAGACCTTCTCGAGGTTCTAAGAACCTTATGGAAGGAAACAAAAAAGTTAAAATCACATCTTTGTAAAATAATTTATAAATACACCATTAAACATTATAGCCTACTTAATTTCTACAGTACATGGTTCAAATATGTGGAAAATTTGATGAGAAACTACCATATTATGATGAATCGTTAGTCTATATAAAATTATTCAGGCAACATGAAAGGCTTTGCTTGCTGTATTCTGGCCAACAGTCTAACCTTGTTACTGATTTGAAGCATCATCTTTGTGAATACTTTCACTTAAAACTTTAACATTTAAAAGGTTTAGATTATGCTCCTTTAACATGAATGGAGAAATGTGCCCCCTTCTATTGTTGTCATAATATTGTTGGTTCAGTCAGTAATTTTTAAAACATGATTTTAAGAGATGCCTTCACCTATAGCTGGGAAGTTAAAGTAATTTCACTGAATACTGGCAATGCCTCTCAGAAAGTGGATTGTAAGGATAGGAACTTTATAATAAGCAAGATACTTAAAGCTCATAAACTCTGGAATGAAGAGTTATTCAAAACCAGATTAACAAAAAAGCAGCGTGGGACCCTGTGGAAAGCAACAATACAAAAATGTCCTTCTCAGATTTGAGTGTTTAGGGATTTGTGAACTCAAATCTGAGAAAGGTATTTCAGGAATGTTATTTTAAATGTTTTTTTTTTTTTTTTTTTTAAATGGCAAATGGTTTTTAGCTTTAAAAAAAAAAGACACATTGGAAAGGAAAATTCTAGTCTATCAAATGTAATATGGTTAGTTTCTAAATATCTTCCACATCCTGTTTTCCCCAAATAATTGCTTCCAATTCAATACTTTTTTTAGACATTTAATATTTAATTTATAGCGTGTGGATGCATAATACAAAATCTAAGTCTGGACCCTGCATTGAGTAGTTTAAAATGATTTGCAAAACAAGCTGTATATACATGCAAATAACACATGAGGAAGGATAGGACTAATATTCAAATAATTATGTATAATAATATTTATATTAATATATGTTATATGGTTTTATAAACTGTATACTAGCTAAACTATACAATATATAAAATTTTATATATAAATATATAGTTTTAAATATATATATATATAGTTTTAGAGGAAACCCTAATGGAGGAATAAAGCTTAATCCATATTAGTCCATCACAAAGCTTTGATTTTGATCATAATTAGCTTTATACAGCATATCTAGTGTATATTTGCTATGCTCATCTCAGTGGGAAACAATTTCTTTCGAAAATCTGTAATATGATTTCAAAGATTGGATGGTGTTGAAAGCCATCTTGATTATTGTTTGTAAAGCCGGGGAAAACATTTTCAAAATACTTAAAATTAAAACGAATTATAAATGAATCAACATGTTTGCTCTTATGTGGCACAATCATGAATAATGACAAACTACACAATTATAAAAACCAAAGTTTCTATACCGGTGTCAGGTGAGCTATTTGATGGATATGTTTCCAATGCATATTACATGTTAAAAGAATGCTGAAAGGATGGCTAATTGTTTTCTGCGACAATAATGAGAAAGATAGTGTACATAAGCCAAGTAGTTTCCACTTGGTTGAAGCAATTACAAAAATAATTTTTATCTGTTCTGCTGATAAAGCAGATTCGTTGAAATATTTAGTATTGTGTGAATAACAGACAGAGAAGAGGGAAATAAAAAGATTCAAAAGCATTCATTGAGTAATGCAAAAATTCTCATATATAGAGACATTTTACCCAGCAGGAACTTAAGTCCATGTGTGAGGCAGGCTGCTTGCATGGTGAAAAACAAAACAACACCGCCCCCTCCCCTGCTCTCTGTCTGGCTCACCCCCCTCACTCCATTGACATGCATAGCTGGCCTGGTAGGTGTAAAAATAGACTGGCAGCGCCTGCACTGGAAATGGTCACTGAATGCAGCCTGCAGTTGCCGGGGGTTTTGAGTTCTCTCTGACACCAGCAAGCCAGCCAGCAGATGGGGAGAACTGGTGAGGGGCGTGTAAGGGAACTGAGCAGAGGAGCCAAGGATCATCTTGATGAATTGCCCACATTAGTGTACCCCTGGGAGCCCTGGACAGAGTGCAGAGGGCAAGGACGGGCCCACTGACAGCAGTAACTGTAGAGCTGAGATGGGGAATGCAGCCCTCTGCTCTTCTTGCCATGCGGATAAGAGCATAAGAGCACAAGGAAACATGCAGGAATTGGATAAAACCCCAGACTACTATGGCTGTAACAGTGAGGACGTCAAAGAACCTGGGGTGTGGGTAAGTTTTAGGCCACAAAGGAGGAGGAAGGGAGGATGGTGGCATAAGAATCAACAGTAGACCTCATTGGTCAAACCTCTAAACTTCCTGGAAGGAAGTTGACAGAATAAAGCCAATGTGATCAAACCACCTGACTACCTCTGATCAAGTGGCATGCTGTTGCTTCCTCTTCATGTTATGCAATGACACATGTTTGTTTTTTCTCAGTTGTCTTTAACTCTGAACTGACATTTGGGAATGAGCAATGTCGCTGTCTCTTTAATTTGGAATTTTGTCCAAAGGTGGACATATGTATTATTATAGAGTGACTTTCAGCAATATTGCAGAGATTCACTCACGTTCAGACTGTCAAATTCTTTCGCCTATTTATTCATGTATAGTTCGTTTCTCACTAAGTCACGGAGCATTTTTTTAAGCATACGCTCCCTTAGTATCCCAGCTCCAGCCTAAAAAGGTATTTACCTCTAATATTTGGCTAACTTCAGTGAAGAGGTCCTTAAATGCTTTTCTTGTTATGATAATAATAGTTTGTAAAAAGGCTTAAACGTTAAGCAATTAAATAAGTTGACTTTCAGATTTTAATAATTCATAGGCATGAAGTGTTCCTTAAAATGGGTACAAAGGCTTATTGTGATTATTTATTTATTTATTTTTTGGCCAGGAATCTCTGAAATATTTGGATTTCCATATTTGCTGGAGAATAAAGTTTATCTTTGATCTTTCAGTTCCAGGAATTTGACCTTATTGCAAGTTATTTATTTGCATGAAAATAAATAGCTGGTTGCATGGTTTGGCTGAAACTATGAAACTAAGATATGTAGGATTTCTGAGTAAGAGAAGCAGAGGCGTTTGTACTTGTTATGTACTTGCCTGTTATTTCCAGGAGTGAGAACAGAGTCTGAGGTATAGGAGATGGTGCTCTGCTCTCTTTGGCTTTTACTCTGACCTGGAACAATGTCATTATTTCTTAGCACTGAAACTCTGTCAGACCATAGTGAAACTAAAACCAAAACTAAGAATTTATCCACAAAAAAACATGAAGAGCAAATATTTGCAGTTGGCAGTGAACAGAAAGCCCTGTCATGAAAAAGAGGACAGTAGTTCTGGCATGGAAGTCACCGTAGTCAAAAACGAAGAAATAGAAAGGTGGGGAGGGAGGCAGCCCCGGGGAAGGGAGATCACCCACCGTTAACAACCGCATAGGCGAGGTTTGTAACCAAGAACAGTAACGTTTCTCCTGGATTGTGGTTTCCACTACCCACATCCACCCAGGAGAGCCTCTCCGGATTTCTCAGAGCAGTCACTTCTAATGCAGCTTTCTGAACTGAGGGGACAAAAAGTAACATTACTGTTAGTTCAGGGCCACAAAAATGAGTGTATTTTTAAAAATATACAATCTCATTTCTCTGAATTAATTAACATAGCCTGTTAGTCATTGAATAAAACCTTCTGCTAAAGGTTTTATAGACTGAAGCATATCATGATTGGTGTGACATTGGAAAGGTGTGGTAGAGGTGGAAGTGGACCTGTTTTCTACTTTCAGAAGTGATATTCTGGCCAGAATTTTTCCATTTTGGCCATGGAGGAAAAAAAAAAGTTAATGTTTAACTTAATACCGAGCGTGACTTAAGCAAAATGTGTGGTTCTAGAGAGTTTAAGTTGGACTTTATGTCTTCCAAATGAGAACGTAAGACTCACAAACATATGTCAGGGTTTTCCTCTGAAATGTGGTTGCCTTTTATGTAAATCCTTAAAGGACCACAGATCTGCTCTTATCACATTTGGCTTGGCAGCTCCAAAAAAGAGGAAGCATGCAGGACAGGAGAGAGTTAAGAACAAAATTCAGCTGTTTTTAAATTTTTATTTAGTCCTGGTAATGCTTCTAAATTTTTAATCACAGAGGGGAAAACGGCATCATCTCATTATTTCTCCATGTTCATGTATGCAGATGACTGGTGGGTGTATTCCAAGTTCACTTGTGAAAGAAGCAGCTCTTGGAGATGGCTTGCAGACTCTGCCCTGGATCCTAGGGTGGCTCTGACCACGAGTCAGCAAGGCCTTGTAGGGTCCAAGCAGGCTCCAGAGAGAAGGATTCTTGACCATGTTTTGGTAAAGTGCAATTGAGAACAGCATAAAAAATGTATCTTTGTTTTATAGTCTTCTTTTGGCTTGTATTTTTGTGATGACATCATTTATAAATTTGCATATTGGTCTAAGTATACTCTGTATTTTTCTTACATTGAGATCATGTATTTCTATTGTGGTTTCTTTAGCATAACAAATTAATTTGCTTTGTCCCAAGAGCAAAACCATAAATGTGATGCTTTAATATAGACATTTTTTAGGTTACCTATTCTAGCTGATTTTCAAATTATCACATCCTTCTCTTTTTACCAGTTTACTCTCAGAAATTCTTATTTTATTGCTTCATTTGTTTTTAACAATTTTTCCCAATTGTAGTAGAGAATTTCAGGTTTTTCATATGAGCTTTTTCATGATTCTATAAATGTTCTTATTGCTTTAGACCATGAACATGAATTCTGGTCTTATTATGAAAACAATTCAGTAGTTTTCTGCTAGCTGACTCAAAAGATAGTAAGTCAATCAGCAAATATTCACTGAGCTAGGTACAGTTTTGAATGCTGGCCATTTAACGATGACAAGACAGAGTTCCTGTGATATTGGGAGACAGACTTTCAGCATATATATGGGGGGATGAGGAAGCATGGTGCTTAAATGAGAGGGGAAGGTACTCGGCATATTCAAGGCACAGAGGATGGTTAGCATGACGGAAATGTAGTGATCAAAGAACAGGATGGATGGCAACGAGGTATGACAGGCGAGCATGGGCCTACCTTGACAAAAGTTTGATTTCTTTCTCAACATAATTCAGTCTTGGAAAAGGATTTGGGATTTCATTAGAAGCACAGTGGGAAGCCTCTGGAGAGCTCTAGACCAGGAAATGGTAGGACTTCATTTATGCTTTGAGAAAAATCTCTCTCCCTTTCTCCCCATCTCTTCCTCCCTCCATTTCCCCCTCCCTTTCCTTGGTGAAGGATGAGTTGTGAAGGCAGCAAGAGAAAAAGAAGGGAGACAAGTTTAACTGGTTTCAAGGTTTGCAGCCCTGAGGTGAATAAGGATGGAGGATTGGATTAGGATGTTAACAATGGAGGTGAGATTGTAATCAGATTCAGGATGTATTTTTGTTTTTATTGAAGGATTTTGGGGAGATTATAAAAAAATAGAGGTGTGTGTGTGTGTGAGAGAATGAGTGAGATGATTCCTTATCTATGAAGCATATCAGTATGTCAAAAGAGTTAAACTTTCCTTCAGTTTTGAACTCTAAAAGAATATAAATTAGTTTAAATGGTATAGTATTGTCTTCTGTAACAGTTTTATAAAAGATAAGGAAATTTTGTTCATATGGTTACTTTTGATATTAACCCTAACAAGAGCCAAAAGTATAATGGAAATTACTCTGGTAAAGCATTTCAAAAAATGCAAAATGATGTAGAGATGGTTATGTAATTTTTAGATGATTTATTTAAAGATAAAGGCCTGGCATGGTGGCTCGCATCTGTAATGCCATCACTTTGGGAGGCCGAGGCAGGCAGATCACTGGAGCCCAGGAGTTCAAAATAAGCCTGGGCATTGTGGCAAGACCCTGTTTCTACAAAAATACAAAAATTGGCTGGGTGTGGTGGTGCACACCTGCGGTCCCAGCTATTCAGGAGGCTAAGGTGGGAGGATCACCCAAGCCTGGGGAGGTAGAGGCTGCAATGAATTTTGATCATGCCACTGCAGTCCAGCTTGGGTGACAGTGAGACCCTGTCTCAAAAAAAAAAAAAAAAAAAAAAAGAAAGAAAGATTGAAAAGAAGAGAAGACATGGCTTTCATTCTCTAGGAACTTACAATCTAGTTTTAGAAACAGGGCTTACCCACATGTAATCAATCAACTATAAAAGGTAGTAGAGAATTCAGTGGCTGCATGAGTGATAAAATGAACCATTATAGGATGGCCAAGAAGGAGGGGATCAGTGCAGGCCTCAGTGCTCTGGGAACACCTCGTGGACAGAGCTAATATTTAGCTGATACGGTGCAGATCAGTTGTTCCAGTTGTTTACAGCTTGAATTGCTTTCACATAGGCTGATTAAGCAGCTGTTACTATGAACCCACCAAGCTGCCCCTTCTGAGGCTAGCAGGACCCCATCCTCAGGATTTCCCAGCCTACTCCCATCCTCTAAAGAAGCAAACAAAAGAATAATGCCTGAACTCCCAAGGGGCCTCCAGGACCACCCCCATCTAGTGCTGTGGCCAGTGTCCATTGGGAGTGGTTGGTGCCTGAGCTGAACTAGTTGTTAAATATTTTTAATATCCATCCTGCCAGTGGAGAAGGTGGAGCCTGAAGCAGATCTTGGAAGCAAAATACAATCTGGGTTCCTGTTGGGAAGAAAGTACACTTGTGCCTTCAGTAAGCATGTATTGAGCCAGGCACGAGCCTACAAAGATGAGTAGGACATGCAACCTTGGCTTGAAGGAGTGTAATCCAGGGATGGCCAAAGCAGGACTTTGAATATTGTGTTTCCATGTCCTGAGAAAGCACAGGGGATTATAGAGTACTTCAGGATGACAACTTAGCCTCATAGGGTCGCAGAAAAGTTAAGTCCTGAAGGATTACGGTAAGTTCGCATACTCAGTATTGGACTCATTAGAAAGACTGGAAAGAAGTGGCTATAATACCGTTTCTATTGGATATTTGTGGAACCTCTAACACTTGGATGAGGCGCATAGGCTAAGATTATCAAGAGATTCATAAGTCAAGATTTAGAATTTGAACTATATACTAGTGAAAGGCCATTGACCAAAGGCTGTTTTAGGAGAATCAATTAAGTTGTAGTCTGCTTATCATAAGCTCTATTTTCTTTGAAGTGCCTACAAGACTAATAGGTACTCAGTAAATATTTGTGGAAAAAGATGAATGAATTAATGACTAGGAAATCACCCAAAGTAGCAAATCTATTTATGAGCATTTTCCCACTGCAGGTGACATGCCCCCAGATGAAACCAGAGGCTGCCAACATTGAAAAGGTGATGGAAGCACAAAAACACTTCTAAAAACTGTAAAGACGTTGGTAACTAAGAAGTTTTAATTATAACCTTCTGCTCAAAAAAGGAATGTACCCTTACTGCAATTACACACATTACTGGTTGTCATAGTTATTTTGTGTAGCTACAAAAGAATACCCGAAGCTGGGTAATTTATAAAGAAAAGAGGTTTATTTGGATCACAGTTCTGCAAGCTGTACAAGAAGCATGGCACCAGCACCTGCTTCTGGTGAGGGCTTCAGGAAGCTTCCACTCATGGAGGAAAGAGTAGGAGAGCTGGTGTGTACAGAAACCAACGGGAGGTGCCACGCTCTTGTTAATGACCAGCTATCAGGGAAACTCTTGCAGGAACTAATACGGCAAAAACTCACTCCTTATCACCAGGATGGCACTAAGCCATTAATGAGGGTCCACCCCCATCATCTAAACACCTTTTATTAGGCTCTGCCTCCAATACTGGGGATCAAATTTCAACTTGAGGTTTGCAGAGTCAAATATTCAAACCATAGCATTGGTATAAAATATATGTATAAAACATATTTACTGTAGAAAGTAGTAGATATTTTCTTGAATTGTTATTCTGTATGTCAAGTTGTACATAAAATGCAATGGTTACATTTTAAAGAAATTTGGTGAATGTAGGCTGGGCTCCATGGCTCACACTTGTAATACCAGTACTTTGGGAGGCTGAGGTGGGAAGATCACTGAAGCCCAGGAGTTCAAGACCCCCTGGGAAACATGGCGAAACCCTATCTCTACAAAAAAAAAAAAAAAAAAAAAAAAAAAAATTACTGGGTGTGCTGGCACCTGTCTGTAATTCCAGCTACTGGGGGGCTGAGGTGGGAGGATCACTTGAACCTAGGAGGTGGGGTTACAGTGAGCCAAGATTACACCACTGCACTCCAGTCTGGGTGACAGAGCGAGACTCTGTCTTTAAAAAAAAAAAAAAAAGAAGAAGAAAAAGAAGGAAAGGAAGATTACATTGTAATGTTAAGCATTATCTATTTATTTATTTTTTACAATGAGGTATATCCAAACCAAGTATTTTTAGTTACTTGAACTATGTAATAACTATATGAACTATGTAGAAGTAATAACTTTTAAATAATATCTCTTCTGCTGTATTTAATAAGATTAGTTCCACTATCCCTATAGTGGCTTTTTCAAGGTCACCTGTGTGATGATGGAGCTGGGAATACTCTGGGGAGAGAGTCCTCTTTTCAGCTGTATTTTGCTTCCTTCCCACACAGACATCTGCTGTGCCTCTTACTCACTTTTAGTTGCTGTTTTGGATTTTATGTCCCTTTAGTCAAAACTTATTATGCCACAAGAAAGATTGACTTGTTTCCTGAATTCTTTATTTTTATTTAAGGGCTTCTTTGTGAAATCTTGGGCATATTATATCATGTTTGATTGTCAAAATTTTAGGTGTTTGATTTTTCAAAGCTGACCTTGATATCATATTTGTGTGGGCTTATGTCACTATGGTAAACCTTTTTTGTGCCTTTCTTTAATACTTGCTTGTAAGAAGTATGCTGGACACAGTGGCTCATACATGTAATTCCAGCACTTTGGGAGGCTGAGGCAGGAGGATCATTTGTGCCCAGGAGTTTGAGACCAACCTGGGCAACACAGGGAGACTCTGTCTCTATAATTTCTCTTTTTTTAAGTTTGGTGGTGTGCACCTGTGGACCCAGCTATTTGGGAGGCTGAGCTGGGAGGAACTCTTCAGGTCAGGAGACAGAGGGTACAGCGAGCCCTGTTTGCACCACTGCACTCCAGCCTAGGTGACAGGGCAAGATGCTGTCTCAAGGAAAAAAAAGGTAGTAAAAATATTACAATGATTGTCAGAAGTATAATCATTTCAATGGTGGCTTTGAGCTAATGAATTGTTTCTTAAAGCTATGTGAAAGCCAGCTGTGTAATAGTAGAGATTATAAATTGAAACTGTGTTTTTGATGAGTTTAAGTATTGCTGACATACAGTTGAATTTCATTCTTTTTTTTTTTTTTTTTTCTGTATTCTTTACCATCCTCATTCATCAATGAGTTCCAGAAGGGGGCTTTGAAGTAAATCATAGATTCTATTTGACACTGTAGCAATTTCCATATTCTAGTACAGCAACTCTATTAAATAAACACATTGTGTACTTAAATTGGATCTCTCACAAGTCACAAATTTTGAGCTAGAGCTGAAGTATCTTTATATTTGCTACTTTTGTGTCATACCTTTCTAGATTATTGGCTTTCTGAAGGATATTAGAAAGCATCTTCTAAGATACCTAGTAAAACAGAAGTGCATAGAAAAATTTGTGAAAATCTTTCCTTTTTGAAAACCACTGGTTGTTAAATAAGAACTTTTCCCCAGAGTTACAAAAGAAAAAGAGTATTTTTCAGGAATAAAAGACAATGAACAATTTTATATTGGTAAGGTGTATGTTTCACAGATTTGTCTATACCATCTATAATAGACAATCATTTCTTTTAAAAAATGGCTTATGATATTGAGCTTCTTATGCATTCTTATAGCATACATTTTGACAGACTAGATGATTAATGATGACATAGGCTAAAGTGTATTTGGGATTGTGTAATAAATACACAGTATGAAAGGTCTAGCTAATCCTTTATGTCAGCACCTCCCAAAGTGTATTCTGTGAACTACCATATCAGAAGAATCACCTGGTGTGTTTTTAAATGATGTAGATCTCTGAGCTTTACTCCAGACCTCCTGAGTTAAAATCTCAGAGGTGAGAGCCAAGAATATTTATTTAACAAGATTAAGCATAATCTCTAAGTAACCCTTAAGTGCACTTAAGTATGATAACCACTGCTTTGTGTTGTAAGAGGCTGACTTTACTGAAGAGTCAGGGCTGCGTATGTAACATCAGCACATAAGAGCATAAAAGTAAAAGAAACCCTTCACATTTTATTAAGCTTCTTCTTATCCAGGTTAATTCAATGTATTGCCAAAATTCTGATTAGTGGCAATTACAGTAGCTGAGACCACATGGGACACGTGGGAATGGAGGATGCTCTGCCGGCAAATGGGCCCTTCTGTATTTCTTATGCATCACCTTGAAAGTAAGAAAATGTCTGTGCTGTATCACAATGGAGTTTTAAACCATAGCACTTAGAACAAATTTAAGTTTCACTTCCAAAAACTAATAATTACTGTGTACCTATATAGAGTCCTTTTATTCATTGTTTAACCTTGTCAATTTCCACTGGAAATCCAAGGACTAAGGTACTATAAGACAATGTTATGAAAATGTGTCCCCCAGTTTTTCAAAAGTCAGAATTTCATTCCACTCTTGAGCAGTCTGCTTGAACAACAAGATTGTTCTGAATGATCTGATCCTCCCTCGGAGTTGAAGGCTAGTACCACATCTTGGCTGAATCCCACACTCCTGCCGAAAATGTCATGTAGCACATGAGAGATTATCAACAAAATTCTTCTGGCCTCATTAAAAGTTCTTAATATATAAACTAATGTGAATTGTATCAAATATTAGATACTCTATATATTTTAAAATTATGTATAAATCTATAAAATTAATTATTCAATAAGTTTTTTCAAGAAAGTAAATAATGAATTCTGCAAGTCTACATGTTATTTCTTCTTGTTTTATAATGTATACATAGATTGAAGAATCAGTCTTACCTTTGGTATTGATTTGTCATACCCACCAATGAATTCTTTAAAGAATTAAGCAGTGATCTAGATGGACATGCCAACTACCATTCTTACTTTAAATGTAACCCATGCAGTTACAGCTACATGCCAACACCTACCCACGGACATTGTCAACTGAGGGACTGGGCTACTTCCTGGCCCATCTTGGTCTTAACCACTTCATCTGGCATTGGGACCAGATCTATTCTACCCAGGATCACAGGATAACTTAGAAGTGGAAAACAAGAAGGACATAAAAAATAAAGACAGTAAACACATAAAAGAAATGTATGAATGTGTATAGCAAATTCCATATTAATTATTATCAATAAGAGCTATCATTTATTGAGCCCCCATTATCTGCTGGATTCTGTAATGGCATACTGTATACCATTTCATTTACTCCTGACATTAGCTTTGTGAACTAAGTATTAAAATAAACCTTTTTTGAATGCCTACTATTCCAATACACTGTTCCCAGGGACTTATATATAGGACATAATTTAATCCACACAATTCCATACATTTTATATACTGGGAAAGTGAGGCTTTTTTGAGTTCAGTAATTTCCTCAAGGTTACACAGCTCGTGGCAAGTGATAGAACCAGGATTAGAAAGGCAGTTCTAAGCCCATTTTATAATGCTGCTCTTTAAAGAAAGAGATACCTAAAAAAGAAGACATTGGAGAAATTTAAAGTGGGTTCTAAGATTTTCCACAATTGGAAAAAATTGCTGACTTGGAAGATTTCAAGTAAGATTGTTACTTATGACCTACACTAAAATACATTTTAGGAAATTAAAAAATTAAATGGAAGAAAAAATAAACAATTTTTAATTAATAAATCTATAAGAAAATGAGAAATATTTCATTGACTTCAGGGTTGGAAAGCATAAAAGCAATGGAATAAGACTCTAAAAGTGGAACTTCATACTTTTTGATTTCTATAACAAGCTTGAGAAAATTTTCAAAAACAATGGCAAAATGTTATCCTTCTCTATACTATTTAAAAAAATACTTTTGAAACTCTAAAAGGACAAAAAATGTGGATAGATAAATCAAAGAAGAACAAATGTGGTAGACAATAAATATATGACTAAGTTTTCAAACTCTTCAAAAATGAAAAAGGCAAATCAAAACCACAATGATCTACTTATCAACTAAGCAAAGCAATTTGAGTTTGTGATTGTGTTGAGATGGACTCTTTGGCAAACATTTGTAATGTCTTTTCAGTTAGCAACTTTCAGTGTGTTCAGTGTGTGCCAAAAATCTACATTCTTTGACACTGTTAATTCACTTTTAGGAATTTAAGCAAGGGACAAAATCAAGACATGGCCAAAGATGTATGTATGGACAAAGATGTATGTACAAGACTTTCTATGGTAGTGTTGCTTAAAATAACCAATATTAAAGGCACCAGTTTTGTACCAATGATTGGGAAATGCTAAAAACAATGATAATCTATCCATAGACTGTTATATGATATATAAAATATCTTTTTAAACTTTTGAGTGGTATAGGCTGTACTAATTTTGTAATATTTATTTTTAAAAGTAAAACACAGAATATTATTATTTCAAAGTCATGAAAGCATTACCTACACACACACATATAGAGTATATGTAGAAAAATTCTTTTTGTTTTTGTGACAGAGTTTCACTTCCATAGCCCAGGCTGGAGTGCAGTGACATGATCACGACTCACTGCAACCTCTGCCTCTCGGGTTCAAGCGATTCTCATGCCTCAGCCTCCCAAGCAGCTGGGACTACAGGTGCGCACCAGCACACCTGGCTAATTTTTTGTATATTTAGTAGAGACAGGGCTTCACCATGTTGCCCTAGAACTCCTGAGCTCTAATGATCTGCCTTCCTTGGTCTCCCAAAGTGCTGGGATTACAGGCTTGAGCCACAACACCCAGCCTTAATGTAAAAAATTCTCGAAGAAAACACATTAAAATATGCAGTGTTAAGTTTGATCAAGGGGATTATGGTTGCTGACCATAATTTTGTTTTCTTTTATAGTCATTTTCAAATGTCATATATATATACACATATCTATATTATATATATATATAAAATATATATATTTAAAATGTATGCGTGTGTGTACACATTTTCATAGTAGAACTTTATATATGATGATCATACAAACTGAAATCATAATATATAAAAATATATATGTGTGTGACACACAAACAGATTTATCTACTTCCATTATATAAAGGCTAGAGAAGGCTGTATTTTACATATATATCCTTTTTAAGAGAAGGGAGATTGTAAGAGCAAAAAAGGCATGAAAGGACATAGACATTTTGTAGTTTTATACAAATACTTTTATGAAATAAGTATTTCTATGTTTCTTTAGGTTTTATAACAAGTTTTTTTTTTTCTTTTCTTTTCTTTTCTTTTTTTTAAAATAATCCATGCTTTAATAGCTCTTCAATTTGGGGGAGAAAACTTATTATGGGTACATTTCTACTAAATTTTTACTGTGAAAAGATTAAATGTTATAATTTCTTAAAGGTGTAAGCAACATTTAAACATCAGGTGTAGTGATTAATTAAGAACAGCTGAGAGAGGTTTCATATCTCTTGGAAGGGGTCCAGGTATAAATCCCACTCAGGGAGAAATGTCAATATGAGGTAGTAACAGTCTACATGCTGTTATAGAAACAGAGGGACAAATGTTGTCTTTGAAGTCTACCATTGCTGTGAAGCTTAAAAAATTTTTTTTCTTTCCATGTTAATCATGATAATTTTGATAGAGATAGTGCTCTAGATTCACTTACTGAGTATAATATTGATACAATTTTGAAATAATATAACCATACCCTTAAAAGTCACAGCTGTTGGGTTAGCAACATTAAAGAAAAGAAATCTTGGTATTCCACAGGTGGCAATGCCACATGGTTCAAACTTTGGCCCCTGCCCCTAACCAAAAAAGGGAATTGAGCATCAAGGGAGATCAGAACATTAGCATTGAGCCAGGAATGTAGCTGCAGTAGCTTCATCGCAGGGCAGGAAGCAGCAGCCACTCCTATAAGACAGCCAACAGTGGAAAGGTATTTAGCACCGCTGGGGGAACTTGGGGGAGTAGGAAGGAATGATGGTAATGAATGGTGGTCTCTGTGGCAAGACTTACCAGTTACCAATTTCAGGTTTGCAACTTCTTACCCCAAAATACTCAGATGAATGATTTAACCTTATGAGGCCTCAGTTTTCTCATTTGGGAGGCTTAAGAAGATTAAATAAGATTATAAATGTACTTGGAATATAGTAAAGTTAGCTATTAATATTGTGGTAGAAGGCATGAGAACAAATAATATAAGGAGCAAGGTCTCATTCATTCCCTCAACGAGCTGACAGTCTAGTTGAATAGCCAGAGGATTTACACACAAAAGCAAATTGCATATTGTAGGGTCTCTTGAGTTAGATGGATGACTTAAAAGGAAAAGCAAGTTTAGATGGCACGTAGAATCCTAATTTGATGTTAATGTCAGTCCATGTTGTGTAAGAAAAAATCTAAACATTTCAACGAGGAATCACTGAAACTGCATAAATACATATGAATCATGTAAAAATGAAGAATTGCATTGCTTGCTCAATGCACCTTTTAACAAGTGTTTATCTTAAGACAAAGTATAGTGAAAACCAGTATAAACCCAGTCAAAGCTCATGTAATTAATTCTCTTACTTGAAACCATAATCAGAAGAGATGACTTTTGGTCAGACCAAATCTTGGTAATGACTACATTATTAGTACAAAATTAGTAGTTATATCTATGAAAAAGATATTATCAGTGGAGGAAACTCAATTACTAATATATCCTAGGATTATCATATGTGCAAAAAATAAACCAAATAAAAGTGGAGCATCTCCAGCTGAAGAGAGGTCTATCTTGTAGGAATGCCACAGGATTTTAAGGGAGACCCACGTTCTCACCACGCTGCACATTACATGCTGGGCTCCCATTTTGAAGGTTGCCAGTGAGAAATGGCACAACCTAAACACCTTTTATTTGAAATTCTTAACATCTCATAGTTTCACAATCTTGCCCTTTAATTACTGAGACAATGGTAGCCTGCTATCTTGTTCTTAATCAAGGTTAGAGATGAGGTATCTATGGTGTTAAATTGACATTTCAACTAAGTTAAATTTGCTTAATGAACAAGGTCTTTCTGGGTACAGTTTACTGCTTTGCCAGAAAAAAGTTCTGTTATCTTTTCATATATCCCAAAATAATCTAATTCTTTTTTAAGTGATTTTTGAAGTTTACTTTTTGAGTAATTAAAGCTAGCATAATCTGTATTTATATTAACTGTTGTTAGCTTTACATAAAAAAAAGATAAGGTAATGTCCTTCCCAAGGTTCTGTTATAATAATCATCATTATTGACTGATCTATTTTAGGCACTGAATTAGGTTTTAGGTATTCTAAAAATTATAAGGCATGGTTTCTACCTTCAAGTGAAGTGAAATTTTGTTCTGGAAATGGGATATATGACTTCCTCTCTCTTTCTCTTTCCTTACACACACACACACACACACACACACACACACACACACACACACACACACACAAAGTTTATATTATATTACAGGTAGATATTTGTATAGAGATGTATATGTAAAATGAAATACATAGATTCCCTATGACTGAAGAGAGATACATTTTGTATACATAGTAATTATAAAGAAAACAACCTTTCTCCCTTGTATCTTGGCCAGAATAATTTTGACATACCAATGATCTCTTTTATTTAGAAGGTTAATTAATCTTACTGTGATTGCAGGGGATATTGAAATATATTACCGCATGTTTTACATTAAAAAATACTGAGTAGTCAGTAATTCCCCTTTCATGGATAATTTATACAATAATTAAAGCTTATATATTGCTTCATATAAAATCTTTTTCCTCACAGAGAAGAGTAAAATTATAGTTTCTTATTTCTTTATTTTTTTTCCTTTTGTTGAGATGGAGTCTCGCTCTGTCACCCAAGCTGGAGTGCAGTGGCGCGATCTTGGCTCCCTGTAACCTTTGCCTCCTGGGTTCAAGTGATTCTCTTCAGAATTCTCTTCAGTGATTCTGCTTCAGTCTACTGAGTAGCTGGGATTATAGGCACCCACCACCACACCCAGCTAATTTTTATATATATGTATTTTTGTATTAGAGATGGGGTTTCACCACGTTGGCCAGGCTGGTCTCGAACTCCTGACCTCAGGTCATCTGCCTACCTTGGCCTGCCAAAGTGCTGGAATTACAGATGTGAGCCACTGCACTTGGCCTATAGTTTATTTCTAAAAAAAAAAATACTAGTGTTCCTATATAGTTAGTATCAGCAAGAATCTAGTTTCTTTTTGTATTTAATTTATTTAGTAATGTCATAATTGTCATTTATCTGTTAACCTAATTAAAGTTAGAGAATGTCGAGCTGCAGAGCCTATCTAGTCAAGTGTATTACTAAATTCATTAGTTATCCATGACTTCAGCTGTATGATAGTAATGATACAGACACATTTTACTCATTAACCCTTAGAGTTAAGCATTATTTGATTTTATTGGGGATATTTGATAGAACTATAAAGGAAACTTAAAAAAATGAATAAATAGAGACAGTCTCACTATGTTGTCCAGGCTGGTCTTGAACTCCTGGAGCCCAAGGGATCCTCTTGCTTCAGCCTCTCAAAGTGCTAGGATTACAGGCATGAGTCACCACATCCAGCAGGTAAAGGAAACTTTGATAAACAATTTTAATCTTAGGCAATGAGTTTCAGGTGAATTAATAAGAGCAGATATAAATTTTGCTAATCAAGGTTTGAAACCAAGTGTTAAAATTTAGTATATCTGCAAAAAATGTACTTGATCCCCCAAATTTTCACTAGTTTAATTCATATTGACCAATGCTGCTTGACATTCCTATTGGCCAATTTCACCCTGTTGAACATCTTCCTTTATATTGTTTCATTTCCACAAATACTTCTCCATCTATTCTGTGTCACGTACTGTGCTGGACAGTGGAAATAAAGATGAATAAGTAATGGACTATTTCTACCTTGGAGGGCCAGGCCAACCGGGGATATAGACATGTAAACAGATAACTCTGGGACCCCACTTGAGCCATGCACAACATCTAGCACAGTGCTATGCTTGTAACTCATTGTCAACAAATGATTGAATGTTCAGGGTGTTGGGGACCCCAGAGTAAATGGACTTGATCAAACTTGAGGGTAGATTTAAGGCAGGGTCCTGAAGAAGCTATCCTTGCCTCTGGGAAATAGACTCACAGGGCTCACTTAATAGAAATTCCTGTAGAAGTCAAATAATAAAAGATAACTAGTAAAGAATTCTTCATTGTTCTTTAAGCCTGGCTTAAGCCTGACTTTTCTTTTAAAAGAAGATCTTGGGCATCTGGGCTAAAGTTTAGTTCCATGAGATGAATTAACTAACCTTGCTTTTGTTTTTAGTTATGTTTAAATTAGGAATTTCCTTACTTTTCAAAATTCTCTTTAGAGTTGATGCCAGTACTCTTACCCCAACAAATCAAGAATTTGTTTTGAAAGCTGCCTCAGAAGAAGTTCAGATATTCTTTGAAATGCAGTAATAACTACAAAGATTTTATTGACAGAGTTCCAACAGAAGAATTTTGTAATATAAGCTAAGTTTTTTTAAAGGCAGTGCAAGCTACAAATACTTGATTTACTCATCTTTTTTCTACTCCATGTGCTATGTACTATAATTAATCAAACACTTACATTTTCAGCCAATCCTATCTGTTACATTTTAGTGTAAAATTATGTAAATATTGTACCTTGCATAGAATTCAAATTGAATAGCGCAAACATTCCTGACAATTACAGTTCATAGCACAATGGTAAATTTAGAAAGTTACAGCAGGTCACATCCAACGAGGATAAAGCGGCATTTCAGTTGTGCCCTGGTCTTATGGGAAAAATGGGAACATGTCAGCTGCATGATATTAGTATTCTGAGCTCATGAGAAAACTCCTGTACAAAACTTTGTTTCAGTCTCCTGTGTGTTTGCGCGCGCGCGTGCGTGTGTGTGCATGTGCGTGTATGCACTGCAATTTCTTATTTTATTCTCACTGCCTGGCATTTCATTAAATATGTTGATGGGTCAGCATTATTCCCTTCCAGGGGCATTACAAGAGGCCCTTCCTTATTCCTAGGACATTCATGAGTAGAGAAATGGGAAGGAGAGAAGCAGAATCCAGTGTCTACAGAAAAACTGGGCCATCTCCCAGAGGTCACTCTATGGCCTCTATCTTTAGTCCATGCCCATCTCTTGGACTTTTTAGCCTTGCATTTTTAATTCCCTACTCTACAGTGACAGCATTTCAAGTTCAATCAGGTCAAAACCAAACTGTATTCTTCTTTCCAATTTTAGGATATTCTGTTCCCCTAAATTATTGATCTTTATTGAAAGTGTCACTTACTACATGCAAAAGCTAGAAGTCTCCAACTTTTCCCTAGTTTCTTCTTTTGCATAAGCTTTCAAAGTCAATTTCCCCAAGTTTGCAGCTTTTTTTCCCCTATATATGACTAATACTTTGTTTTCACACATCCCTGATGACACTGCTCACCAGGACTATCAAAATAGTATCCCAAATTTTCTCATGAATGCCGTGCTGTTTTTTTAACCTTTATTTTAAGCTAAGGGGTGCTAGTGCAGGTTTGTTACATAGGAATTTGTGACATGGGGGTTTGTTGTACAGATTATTTCATCACCCAGGTATTAAGCCTAGTACCATTACTTATTTTTCTTGATTCTCTCCCTCCTCCCATGCTCCACCCTGTGAAAGACCCGAGTGTCTGTTGTTCCCCTCTCTGTGTCCGTGTGTTCACATCATTTAACTCCCACAAAAAGTGAGAACATGTGGTATTTGGTTTTCTGTTCCTGCATTAGTTAGCTGAGGATAATGGCCTCCAGCTCTGTCTATGTTCCTGCAAAGGACATGATATTATTCTTTTTTTATGCCTGCATAGTATTCCATGGTGTATATGTATCACATTTTCTCTATGCAATCTGTCATTGATGGGCATTTGGATTGATTCTATGTATTTGCTCTTGTGAATAGTGCTGCAATGAATATACACGTGCACGTGTCTTTATAAGAGAATGATGTATATTCCCTTGGGTATATACCCCGTAATGGGATTGCTGGGTTGAATGGTATTTCTGTCTTTCAGGCTTTGCGGAATCCCCACACAATCTTTCCACAATGTCTGAACTAATTTATACTCCCACCAACAGTGTATAAACATTTCTTTTTCTTCACAACCTTGCCAGCATCTGTTATTTTTTGATTTTTTTGTAGCCATTCTGACTGGCATTAGATGGTATCTTAGATCACTGTGGTTTTGGTTTGCGTTTCTCTAATGATCCCTGACCTTGAGCTTTTTTTCATACGATTCTTGGCTGCATGCATGTCTTCCTTTGAAAAGTGTCTGTTCATATCCTTTGCCCACTTTTTTATGGGGTTGTTTTTTCTTGTAAATTTGTTTAAGTTTCTTATAGATGCTGAATATTAGACCTTTCTCAGATGCATAGTTTGCAAAATTTTTCTCCCATTCTATAGGTTGTCTGTTTACTCTGTTGATAGTTTATTTTGGTGTGCAGAAGTTCTTTAGTTTAATTAGATTCCATTTGTCAGTTTTTGCTTTTGTTGCAATTGGTTTTGGCATCTTCATCATGACATCGTCATCTATTCCTGTGTCCTGAATGGTATTGCCCAGGTCGTCTCCCAGGGTTTTTATTGTTTCGTGTTTTACATTTAAGTCTTTCATCCATCTTGAGTTAATTTTTGTATATGGTGTAAGGAAGGGCTCCAGTTTCAGTCTTCTGCAAATGGCTAGCCAGTTATTCCAACACCATTTATCAAATAGGCACTTTTTTTCCCCATTGCTTGTTTTTGTCAGGTTTGTCAGAGATCAAATGGTTGTAGGTAGGCAGTCTTATTTCTGGGCTCTCTATTCTGTGCCATTGGTCTATGTGTCTGTTTTTGTACCAGTACCATGCTGTGTTGATTACTGTATTCCTGTTGTATAGTTTGAAGTTGGGTGGCATGATGCCTCTAGCTTTGTTCTTTTTGCTTAGGATTGCCTTGAACACCATGCTTTTTTCCCTCCAACTCATCCTCCATCATTATCCTCATCACATGCTAGAGTGGTAATTTTAAAATGGACATTCTCATATTGTCTTTTCCTGTCTTATACTTAAGGTGTAATACTCATTCTCCCTATTAGGACAACAAAACATTAATGGTCTGGGCCCTACTTTACTTTTAGAATTTTACTTCTTTCCTGTTTCCAATATGATCTTTAACTCACTTATACTGGATTTATAATTTTCTCCATACTGTGTTCTTTCATGCCCCTATGACATTGCACTTGCTATTCTCTGGGCTGGCTATGTTTTCCACCTGACTTAGCAGCAGGAATCTTTATCAAACACTATATTGCAATCTCTATTCTAAATGTAAATAGTAAAATAAGTTTGTAAAACAAACAAACAAACACCTATTGCTTAGACTACTGCCTCTACATGGATCTCCCTGAATCTACTTTTCCTACTTCTGTTCCTGGTCTATCTTGTAGATAAAGTTTTTTTTGTTTTGTTTTGTTTTGTTTTTTAAATTTCAAAGATCATAAAATCTTTGAGGGAATGAATCATGTTTATTTCTTCTACATTCAATCTCTAGCATCTAACACAGTGCCTGATACATAGTAGGTACTTCAAAAATATTTCTTTGATTCTCATCTCAGCTAAATAACTCATTGTTAAGGACAGATTAAAGTATTTCAAGTATTTATCATAAAATAACCTGCTTTTGACTGATTTATTTTCGCTTGACAAACTGAAAGCTATAATTTTTTTCCAGTATGTTTACATATTTAGATAGATACAGCTAGATCCTTCCAGTAATTTAATCAAGTCAACTCAGTGAGTTAAACTGGGAAGCAATTTTCTTCTTACACAGTACACATACTGCATACCATTTAGTCTCTTAAAAAATTTTATGTTAAAAAGATTTGTTGACACTGTTGTGCACCACTGGGCTGGCATGATGGGAGTGATGCAAAATGCCTTTATATGTATCTTTTAGCATAATGCTGACTTATTAGAATTTGAATTTTTCCTTCTGAAGCTCACCATTTGCACTTAGTATCCATGTAAATTGTCACAAATATGCAAAAGATGCTGAAAGCTGTGCATCCCCATTTGCGACCCATATACTTTGGAGAATGGAGTGAATGAGTAAGTTCTCAAAAATTATATACACATTAGAAAAATGGACTTTTGTCATCTTACAGATAACAGTGAACTCTTTTTAAAAATAAAAAACCCAGCTTTGGCCGGGCACGGTGGCTCATGCCTGTAATCCCAGCACTTTGGGAGGCCTAGGCGGGTGAATCATCTGAGGTTGGGAGTTCGAGATCAGCCTGACCAACATGGAGAAACCCTGTCTCTACTAAAAATACAAAATTAGCCGAGCGTGGTGGTGCATGCTTGTAATCCCAGCTACTCTGCAGGTTGAGGCAGGAGAATCGCTTGAACCTGGGAGGCGGAGGTTGCAATGAGCTGAGATTGTGCCGTTGCAGTCCAGCCTGGGCAACGAGAGTGAAACTTCCTTTCAAAAAAACACCCAGATTTATGGAGATATATTCCATATATCATACAATTCACCCATTTAAAGTATATTATCCAGTGGTTTTTAGTATTCACAGAGTTGTGCAACCAACACCACAGTAAATTTCAGAACATCTTTATCACTTAAAAAAGAAACTTTGTAACCATCAGTAGTCATTCTCCATTTCTCTACCCCCTCCCCCTTGTCCTCCGCATGACATCATTTGGCCCCAGGCAGTCACTTGCCTACTTTTCATCTCTGTATGTTTGTCTATTCTGGACATTTAAAAATACCAACAATAAGCTTAAATAACAGTTTAATAAAAGGGACTAGGCTGGGCGCGGTGGCTCACGCCTATAATCCCAGCACTTTGGGAGGCTGAGGCGGGAGGTATTTAGGCAAGTAGAGTCAGATGGTCACAGAGTGGTTAAGCTATAATTAAGTGATATCTCCTAGGAAAATCAATCACATATGTATATATATATTAGACTGTTACAAATGAAAAACCTGTGTGTCCATGTGCATCTTCATGGGGCCACGCTAAGATCAACAGTGTGACAAAATGTACCATGATAGAAAAATATTTGCAAGTTCTTTTAAAATAGTCTCCATAGTCTAAGTAATTGTGAAGCTTTTAAGAATCTGTTTTTTTGTTCAGTCCTTAACAATTTAATGCTAAACAAGCGATCTACTTTTTAGTGTGTGCAGCCCGTGGGGTGCGGTCAGCACCTCATCTGTGTTGTGTCATGGAGCTGCTTCTGATTGAGTGATGTCTGCTTCAGAGCAGATGGTCTCTGAAGCTGAAGAATAAGGAGACCAATGGGGTTAAAAATGTGGTGCCTACCTCAAGGGGGCAATAGTAAATTAACACTGTAGGATGAGGATGCGTAGCATAATGAAAAATTGATGAAAGATTTTTTTCACTTGGTTGAGTTTGTTTTTCATATCCTGACAGTTCTAAAAGCCTTGAAGGAGGCTAAGACCTAATTCAGGTTCATGTGTCCTAATCCTTAAGTATTGCAGTGGGATGAACTCTAATACATCTTTTTCTCTAAACATCCTGTAATATTTTAACATGCTGATTAGGAAATGAAAAGAGTTTTGTATAGAGAGTATTTCTTAAAGAAAGAATTAAATAAACTACTGTTACCAAATGATCTCAAAAGTTCTCTCTCCTTTCCCTTGACCCAAATGTTGTTATAGGTGGTTGTAATTCGTTTATAAAACTAACACTTTTTTTGATGACCAGTGATGATCCAAAAGGAAATTCGTTTGGAAATTTGTGTACGATATGTAAAAACTCTCTCAGCTCTTCCGTGCTTGGGCCTATATTCATTTTGGGGCATGTTGACTTTTAGAAGCGCAGAACTTTTTTTTTTTTTTGAGACGGAGTCTCGCTCTGTCGCCCAGGCTGGAGTGCAGTGGCCAGATCTCAGCTCACTGCAAGCTCCGCCTCCCGGGTTTACGCCATTCTCCTGCCTCAGCCTGCAGAGTAGCTGGGACTACAGGCGCCGGCCACCTCGCCCGGTTAGTTTTTTGTATTTTTTAGTAGAGACGGGGTTTCACCGTGTTAGCCAGGATGGTCTCGATCTCCTGACCTCGTGATCTGCCCGTCTCGGCCTCCCAAAGTGCTGGGATTACAGGCTTGAGCCACCGCGCCCAGCCTGAACATTTTTCACAGAGCCATCTAGCTAGCTGAAAATTGGGAAAGAGATTGTGTCTGTGATACAAATTGTTTTAAAAATAAGTTTTTCATTATTTTATGCACAATTAATGCCAGTTGGAGATCCTAAAGCAATAATTGAGAACTATTTAGAATTCAATCATATATAGATGCTATGGGTATTATTAAACATCCAATGTGGAGCTCTAAGATTTGATTATTTCCATTGTTGGCCTGAAGTAGTACAGATTTCCATGTTACTTTGGTTATTAAAAATATTAGGGCAAATTATCTGGAAAGTATAATAGTCAACATAGGACTTGTATAATATTTTGCTTTCCTTTACATTGTCAGCATTTTGAACATAAAACAGTAAGCAGAACTTTTCAAATATATCTGTTCAACCAGTATGGTTAGAGGTTGTATGTGGAATTCAACTATGATGTTTTAAGATACTTCCACACCAAGAGGAACCAGTAACAAAAATGAGGGAATCATATTCTTCTAGTTCATATGTTATTCTCTAGAATGATATGACTCTTTAGGAAGGAATATTAACTTTTGCTACAGAGTTTAATGGCTAAAGAAACTAAGGTGCTTACCTAACTGAAGCAGTAATTTCTTAAATCTGTGTGGCAGAGGCCTCTCAAAGAGTATCTTATTTCTTGAAAAAATCTGAAGCATTAGATAGGTGTGTTAAGTTTTAACATGGACCTCAAACTGTTATTTAATCTGACATCTGACCTAAAGCTGTAGCAAAATGTTTCCCTATTACTCTGATTTTCTTAGCAGAAATTTGGAAATGTTGTGATACAACTCACAAATATTTTCATCTACAAACTTACCATGTTCCTATTCAAATTCAGAAAATACTGACATGTGTTCAGTGTTGGAACTTCTGAGTTCTGTAGGCATTTCAGAGTTATCATGCCTGGAGTACAAGTAATCAAAACCTATTGATTTTGTTCCTTACGATAACTTTAAATTTTAAATTCACCATAAATTTCAGTGGGAAACCAACAAAATAATAAACACCTAAGAAAGTTTTCACCTATCTTTGTTAAAGTTCCCATTTTAGTGAAAGTTTTGGTTGCCTCATTGTCATAAACATTTTAGTAACTGGCATAGTTATAGAGACATTTTATGAAGCCAAACTAATATCAACACAACACAGTTACCTTTTAAGTCACACTTCTATTATGTCATGAAATACCAGCTGCAGATTTCATATTTCTTCACTTTAATAATTCTTCAAAAATGAGCATATATTTACGCTCATATATGTGTGTGTATGTATATATACATATATATATAAGCACTTTCTAAAGTTTTAAAAGCACATAGAGAATGTGAAGTATAAACTAGTTATCAAATAGTTACCAAAGATATTTCATCAGAAATATCTTTTCTGGTTTGTGGTTTTTGTTCCTACTAGTTTTTTTTTTTTTTTTGGGTGGTAATTCTCATCCACTGGAGGATAGCATCACATTATTAATATTTTGATTCAATTTTCAGAAAAGTAAATGCCATAAAAAATGAGTGTTCAGAATTTTTAGTGTATAAAATTGTCTCTGATAACTTACTTCACTTATACCGGAAAATTTAACAACTGAGATCTCTGAACCAGATCTGGTCTTCTTGAATTTGTAGTAAACATGTTGAAGAACAGGGGAGTAATGCTATTTATACAATATATACCAAGGATAATAAAAGTGGAATAACCTTCACTAATGCTAAGTGAAGAGTATAATTCATGTATAATCAAAGAGAATTATGTAATTGTTGTAATTACAAAGCCTCATGAATATCAGAACAACTAATAAACAATGCTCCAGAGTTTGATTCTTAGTAAGCATTCTTTTGAGCTAAAGAACAAATTCTATGTATTTAGTAATCTGCATTGGCTCTTAGACTGTAACATGAATATACAATACAATTTTCATTAAAAATCTCACATAATATAGTCTGTATTTAAAATTTGCCTCCAGTATGAAGAAAATATAATGCTTTTGAATACTAATTTTTAAATCTATTTACTTCTCTGTGATTTTTGTCATCAGTTTATAAATTAGGAATAACTTATTTTTCAGGACTACCCACATTTAGCTAATTTTTAAATTTTTTATAAAGATGGGTTTTCACTCTGTTGCCTAAACTAGGGTCACCATTTTTTTTTTTTTTTGAAACAGAGTTTCACTCTTGTTGCCCAGGCTGGAGTGCAGTGGGACGATCTCGGCTGACTGCAACCTCTGCCTCCAGGATCTGAGCAGATTCCCCAGCCTCAGCCTCCCAAGTAGTTGGGATTACAGGCGTCCGCCACGGTGACCGGCTAATTTTGTATTTTTAGTAGAGACGGGGGTTTCACCGTGTTGTTCAGGCCGGTCTCAAACTCCTGACCCCAAGCAATCCACCCTCCTCAGTCTCCCAAAGTGCGGGAATTACAGGTGTGAGCCACTGCATCCGGCTGGGTCACCATCTTTAAAGTAAATATTTTTTTAAATTATAGCGTACATACAGAAAAATGTGTAAATTATAAATGCTCATCTTGTTATGTAGGAAGTGTACATACCTGTTAAACTGCACCCAAAACTAGAATGTAGAATTAGAGCATTATCAGCAACCAAAGGCCCCTTTCTGACTCTTTCCGAAACTACTACTGATTTCTAACACTATGGATTTGTTTTGCCAATGTTTGAACTTTAATAAATGGAATAAAAGACATGTCCTTTTCTGTGTCTGACTTCTTTTGCTTAGCATTATCTTTGTGAGATCTATTGATGGTGCATATAGATATGGTTCATTCATGCCCATTCCCACGCTGTAAAATATTCCAATTTTACTCTCTTTTAAAGTATAAGAATTTTAGAAAGGAATTCATGAATCTCAACACAACATTGCAAAATAATCTTAATTAATGCTTTGAAAGAGATAAAATTGGTATGCTGTGGGTGGTTCTTATTTTTCGTGGTTGGTATCTTAGGGAAAGCATTGATAAGTGATATAATTTATCTAGTGTGCTAGCAAAAATTAATGTTACACTGTAATACTAAGTTAAGGGAAAAATTGCTGTCTTTATTTAAAAATGACATTTCAAATAATCTCTTGCTTAAAATATTTAGGTAGAGTTTATCTATTTAGTTAAACTTAGATATTGCTGTGATTCCAATTCTCAATTTTGTGTTAATAATTATCTTAAATAACATTCAAAAGTAAAAATATAAACACTTAAGTTTACTCTACCTTCTTCCCCTAACTAAAGCATTTATAGAGTTCACTTTTATGTCTGAACCAATTTTCTTAACACGAAGGCCATTGGATTAAGAACACTCTTTTGGGAAGTTGCATTTACTCCCTCTGAAGCTTAGAGGACCTTTCAGAAATTTTTATTTAGTAGCAATCTAAAGAACTGTTGAAGGACACTATAAATGTAGGTTAACCTGCATGCTTGAGCCAGAGTGTACAAATGTATGATTTATAAATTGGTAGCAGCTGAACAGAAATTGTCAAGTGGGATTTTGCAGTGTAAAGTGTTTTATATCACTTAATGTGTTCTGACTGCAAGAAAATAACTTCTGCAATTCCTTCTAAAAAAAATCCTAGTATATCCAGCGTGCAGTTCTTGGTTGAACCCAAATAGTTGGTTTTGACAAGATAGCAATAATAATGTGAGCTAATGAAAGAGCTGAATTAATTAAACAACAGAGCAGTCAGTCCCTGGACAGAATTATAAATCTGTAAGTACAAGCATTCAGATATTACAAAGAGAGTTCTCTGCAGCATCTTCATCACTGGTGACAGACCACACCCAGTTCTGGTTCATTTTGTCCCTTTACACCTGTACATCTCAGTGTATTTTTAAGTACTCTGGTATGGCTTAGGCCTGCTGGCAACACAGTAACACCAGGAACTTTCACATTTAAAGAAAGTCACGTGTGTGCATCGATAATTTGATTTATTATTGTTATTTTGCATTTATCCCTCACAAGAAAAGCCACTAATATAAAACAAACTCAGTAAGTATCCTCTGTGTCTGTCATTAGGCTAAGCATGCTCACACCATCATATTTTTCCTTAGCAATTCTATAAAGTACTTTTTTTTTTTTGATAAGGAAATTGAGACATACAATGACCCAAGATCTGACAAGTCACAGTTTGCTAGACATGGATTTTAACTGATCCTACATTCCTAGGAAGAGACCTAAAAAACTGTAAAAATGTCCCTTATTTTCCTGGTATTCTTATTAAAGTTTTTCCCTTCAAGTTACTTTACTGATTTTATTTATTTTGTATTGCTATAAAAACGCAGATCTCAGAGTAGCCAGGTAAATGACCCAATTTTACAAAGGAATGACTGCTTCCTAAGAAAATAAGCAGATTCCTCAAATTCCACAAGGAGCATGTGCTTTACTTAAGGTTAACCAGTTAGCAAATATGTGTGTAGGGCACACCATAAGCCAGAGACTGTGACAGGGGAGGTGTTTGGTGTCACTCTTTTAAGGCTAGGAGGGACTGCTGGTTGGGCCACCCTTTTAAACAAGTGGTTCTCAAACTTGAATAGTCTATTGATTTCTTTTAAAGTATATAAAAATTATGACCTCAGTGTTATTTTTATTATAGTGTTAAGTATTAAAAACATAAAACCACATAAAGCTCCTTAAATTCTTGTGCTACTATAAAAAAGAAACTGACAAATTAAGTAAAACTAGTTATGTAAGTTTTATAGTATTATTCAAATAAAGGACATATATTTAATACAATGAATGGAAATGTCTAAAACTAAATTTAACATATTATGTTTAGTAATAAAAAAGATATAACCTCAGAGTTCTGTATTTAATTAGTTTCTGAATTTGACTCCAGTAAAAACAATATAAAGAATGCCTTTTTTGTAAGTATGTTGTACAAACTATTCTTAATAACTTTAAGGTGTTGTTACCTACTTCAAGCTAATAAAACTTGAAGCTATCAGAGAATAGCTTTAAGAGAATATAATCTTTGAAAGCTCTCTTTATTTGCTTGGAGAGGAAATTACTATTGGGATGGAGTTGTGTACGCAAACCAATAAAAGCTAAAATTAAAAACTGAAAAAAATGTTTCACTGTGGATTTTCTATTACACTCACTGCTAATGGTCAGTGCAAGTTGGACCATATGAAGACAGCATCTGAGCATATGTTAATATGCTACTGACTGCTGCTGCTCAGGTGCTTTTGGCTCATCATGTCCTGCCATGTATGATGAGCAGATTCTCTGACCATTCTTGTCTCTGTACTACAGCAAAATGTTCAGTCTATTACGCATCTGTATATCATTTGGACTTCACTTGTTATGCACTGAGTTACAAACACAAAGACATATACTGAAGTTATATGATTATACTCACATATAGGGTACTCCTGTAGAGGACCTGGAATATCTTCTTTATTAGGTTATTATTGAAACGTAAGCACAGAATTAAAGAATTAGAAAACTTGCAGCAAGCTCATGGAGCCCTGTGGATATGCCCCTAGAGCCTTTGGATCAGCACTCCTTGGGGATATAATGTGGCTCTGTGAATGCACATTCCTCCCTGCCTTTCATGTCCACACTGCTGGGTGCTAAGAAAGTTGTTCTGTTTTTCTAACATTCAGATACAAGACAACATACAGAACTGTGTCAAGAAGAATTTAATGAGAAATTTTTCTTTCTTGGCCTGAGATGTCACTCCAGGGTTATAAAGGGGGCAAGTTTTAATGACATCCATCTGTTGCAGATTAAAATAGGTGGGGCTCAGCAGTGGAATTCCTTGTCCAGAGTTTGACTATGGGCGTAAGTACAATTGTTTTAGGATTTGAGAGTCCTAGGGACATAAGCAGCAAAGCAGAGAGAGGATAGTCTTACATTTGTCTGAGACTTTCTCCCAAAGAAGTTGCTTTTGCCTCATTTTCTCTTTATTATGCTTTCATGTGTGAAATCTCCTGGTTGAGCAAAGAAAACAGTCTATTTTAAAAGCATGCTTTTCCTCCTACTTATACTTGATTTAAAAACTCTTACTTTCATCATAATCAGTTGGGAAACACAGCATGGTAAAAATTGCTGTATCTCTCTCCATGAGTGTTTGAATCCTCTTTCATCTCTAGTATTGATTGAAGATAACCAGGCTAACCACTGTTTATCCAAAGCGCTTGTGTCAAGGGCCTTAATCACAGATTGACCTCATTGTAGGCTATGATGTGCTTGTGTCTGTGTGGAAGGGGGAGAAGAATATATCTTTCTATGCAGGTATATAAATTTGAGCTTCAATTATGTCAGTATTCATATATAACTTTTAAAACCTCATTTTATTTCCATCCTTGAAATTTACATTCTTGGACTATTTCATAATAATATTTCCATTTAATGCGTTTTTTCATTTTGGGGGAAACTAAATCCCTTAAAGCGGTTCTCGGAGAATTCAACTTATACAAAAGTCTCCTATGACTCAACTGCTGAAGTGGTCCTTGGCAGAATGGCTCAGATATTATATTTCCGTAGGACCCAGACCCTTCAGGACACTGGGAGCATTGTTTGCTAAAATTCTAAGGATTTGCTATAACTTTGACATGCATCCACTTTTTAAAAGTTTGGTTCAGAAAAGAGAAAACCAGTTATGAAAACTTTTCGTTACTCTATAACGGCAAAGGCAATCCTCAATATCATGTCCAATCCCCAGAGAAGATTCAAAGATGGTCTATTATATATTCCTCAGCAATACCTGAGGCCCCATCAGACCATCATCGCCGCTCTAGGCTTCTGCAGTTGTGTTTCTAGGTGTCTCTTCATCCCTTTGGGGTTAGGCTCTTCTTCTGGCTCCACCTGTTCACAGCATTCTTTTTTTATAGGAACAATAGAGCAACCTGATCTTTTGCTGAGTTTAATCATGTTAGGCATGTTAGAGGGAGACAGACAATTGCCTTCTTAATGCAAAGCATTCTTTATCACCTGTTTCCTCATTCTCAAATGAATGTGTTTCTAAGTAGTTCGTCTCAGGTTGGCTCTTAGTTTTCTAGGTGCATATAGAGGGGTGATAGCTGTGAGGGTAGGGATGGAAGTCAAAAATTTTCTCTCCAGCTGAGGCACTTTATTTAGCAAGTGCCATGATTTACGGAGTAAATATGTAGACCAAAGGCATAACTGTAGTTAACGCAGATGAAATAAACTGAGAGCTCACAGGCTAGGAATCTGTAGTAATATCCACTGTGATACTTTGAAGGTGTGGGATAGGATAGCAGATAAAACTTACAGCTCTGAACTGATAAACATAAATTAAATCTCAGGTCTTCCATTAAATAAATGTGTGTAAATATGTGACTTTGGAAACTTCCTACATCTCTTTCCTCATCTATTAAATGGGCGTAAGAATAGTTTTTTTCTCATAGTATTGTTGTATTTGTGATATAATACATGTGACTGCTTTAGCTCTGTTCCTGACCCACTAAACACTCAGCAAATGTTACCTATAAGCATCTGCTTTATGTACAGATTGGAAAGTACTTTCTAGGAACAACCTCTGATATAATACATAGCACACAGATTTGTTTTGGAAAAACTTTATATAGAGGAATAATATGTTCATGTTTTATATTTGCAACCCAATACTATTTAACTTTCTTTGTTTTATAGTAAAATTAATGTTTCTTGTGAGATACTAACATAACATAATACACAGTATTATAACTCACTTTTAAGTGCTGTGACAACAAATCTGATGGTAGAAAATCCTCCTGGAATTTAGCATTTGCTGCAAACAGCGAAATAAATTTCATAGAATAGGCATTTAAAAATGAGTCACAGTTCAGTTGCTGCAGCATTGCAGATATTCTTGGAGCACTCTACTATCGGTACAGCCTGCAGGAAGGATGAAGAGTGAAGAACACTGTGATATTAATCATACGATGATGCAGTTCTAAAGAATCAGGGCATGAATTCTGGATGTATAGATTTCAGTCATACCTTTCAACTCAATAAATAATCTATCTCATTTATAAACATATAAGCCACTTGGTATTTGGGTTAAAAGTGAGGTAATTTAGTTCTATGGTTTTCAGTCTTCCCATGTGTAAATCATTTTAACAGCATGCAAGTAATTCCATATTTGAAACTCCCAGAGAAAATACTTCCATTTCTATCTCTGTACATCATCACGGATCATAATAAATAGCTCTGACTGAATGTGCCAAGAGGTTCTTGCCAAGTACTTTCTTTGAGGGAGGGAGGCAGCGTAGCCTAGTAAGGAGAATGTTTAAGAGTCATCAAACCTTCATCTCTCTTCCTAGTATGTCCCTTTTCATGCCACCATTTTCTCTTTAGTCAGATATTATATCACAAAAAAATTATAACAGTTATGCAGGTGTCTTGGAACCTAGCAAAAGTTTATCATCATTATTATGTTAAGGTTTAAAAGTCAGACTTTATAACCAAGCCAGAGGGGCCGCGTGATTGTAACTGTGCATCTGGAGCAACTCTCCTTAGGATTTGCCACAGGCAGAATTCAGCTGAGTCTCCCAGCATCCGATTTTGAGTGGAGTGTGGGAAGATGAGAAACTTAAAAAGCAGTTTCCATCCAGAGTGATCATCTTTACCAAAAGATTTTAGTCTGATATTATGTCAGGTGGTTTAAATTGAATCATGTTTTTCCAGAATCACTGGGATCACAAAATTTGCATCAGCCCAGTCCACACCTGCCAAGTAGTGCTATCCTCTTTCCTCAAAGCACCCTTGGAGCTTTCTGTTATTCCCTTCTAATGAGACCAGATGACTGCCAAGTGGCCCATACTCAGTGTTCTCTCTCAGAAGCATCTAAAAACCAACAAGAAAGAAAGAGAAAGAAAAAACCCAGTAGCTTTAATTTCTTTAGCTTTCTGATTCTTTTTCGACTTGACATTAGCTCAGTATAAAGTCACTAGAATCTTGAAGCTAAAATGAATGAGTAATAGCAGTATTTGAGGCTGGTGTCAACATGTCTTCAAATGTGGCTGAAGATTTAGAATAAAGCAGTAACAATTATTTCCATTTTAATGGTTCTTTTGTACTCTAAAATATTGACTTTTAATGTACTTAAACAACTCTCTAGAAATATTGTGAAGTTGCTACCTTATATAGTGAATGATTATTCAATGTTTTAAACTCAATATTATTGAAAGTTTTCCAACTAAAGCTTTTCTGACTTCAGTGTAAACATTCTTGTCTTTCTGTATTCGATACATTTCTATTTCATCAATAGTTCACTAAAGGTCTTTTATTTTTCTCACAGTCCGACAGCAACGCGAGCTTCCTCCGTGCTGCCAGAGCAGGCAACCTGGACAAAGTCGTGGAATATCTGAAGGGGGGCATAGACATCAATACCTGCAATCAGGTAAGAACATGACAGCTGGCTCTGTGTTGTGCAATGAAGAAATACTCATTACATTCTCAGAGCCCAAGATTATTTTTGTCTTTATTAAAAATACTAAAACATCAGTGACTCAGACTTCTGAAACCCCATTTTTGCCCCCTTACCAACTTTTCAAGCATCAGATGTATCTACAGCTAATGTAGCTGAAAATCAAGTAGACAGATTAAAAACAACAACTGAATGTCAATTTTGTTTATGCAATGATTTGGGACACCTTTAGCTAAAATTTTGACCAAGAATGATGTTTTACTTCTCATTTATCATCTAGTAATCCAGACCTTGGCTTCTTTCCTTCTTGACTATATGTACTTTACTCATGGGAAACTGATTATTACAATTTAGTATAGAGAAATAAGAGGATGAAATTTTCTCCTAATTAATTTTAAATATGGTTTACAATGAGAATAATTTGAAATTATTATTGTAAATGATGTGTCCATTCATCATGCCCATTTGATAGGGACTTTAGAGAGTATTATACACTTTGGATATTATTTGGTACCAACGTTGACATTTTTGTGCTATTTTTGACTAAGATTTTTACATTATGAACTAAAGTATCTAGTGGACTGCAGTATTCACTTTAATGCTAAATGTTGTGTTGTGTTTGTGTGTGTGTGTTTGACAGAGACCTAACTACGAAGTGAATAATTCTGGCTTATTTTAAGTGAAAAGGAGGTAAATGTCACTACTGGATTCTAAATTATATATGAACTCCTTTTTCTACATACTGGTATATATTGAACCCAGTTATGTTTAATTTATAGACAATTGAAATTAATAAATCTTTCAATAACAGCTTTTCAAAAACTGAACCTCATATCTTATCCTCAAACTTACTGTACTCCCTAATTCCTACCTGCTGATTTCCTCACCAATGTGCCATTCCAACCCAACTGTTTCCCATTCCTTATCTTTCCCCCTCTCCAGCCCAGCACTCCTCTCTTTTTCACCTTCTGCATCCGGATTGCATGAGCTTAGATCATCTTGAGGTACTTAACAGAGTTGTCATAAAAGCCTTTTTATTGGGTTCTGTCTTCAGTCTTGTCCACTCTGATCAATTCTCCACACAATGCCTTGAGTGATAAATAAAATAAAAAGATTACAACACTTCCTTCCTCACCAAACTTCTATGGCTACCCTATATGGCTACCAATGCCCAGATCAGTGAGGTGGTTGTATCAAAATCACCTGCAGGCATTTGCAAAGGGTACAGGATTCCCCTCCTTACTCTTCAGAGTCACTGGCATAAAGATCATTGTCACTGATGTCAATATTTCTCATATTTTAGGGGAGTGTGTCTCTTATCATGAAAACATGTTGAAAGCTACTTGACGTTGGTAAAGGCATTCTGCTGTGGACCTGAGCAGTCCTGCAGATACTTTTGGAAATAACAAGAATAAAAGACTTTGGGATTGCTTTTTATCTGGGCCATTTCTCAGGGTGGTGTTTGCAATGAGCAGCCTTGAGGGATTAGGTGATATCTCCCTCTAGCTACAAAGCAGGCCTGTATGAATCCCCCAAGGTCAGTGTTCTCTTTTAACACAACTCACATGTACGGGCATCCATCATTGGTCCTTTGTGTCAACCCTGTTAGATATGTGGGAAGAAAGGCATAGGAAACTGGTATAAGCAACAGGCTGACACTTGGCTACTGGTTTTGCTCTGAATTACAACATCCTTTGTTTCTGACCCAGAAGACTTGTATCTTCTACTAGCATTATGAAACAGTAACGGTTTAGCTTTTAACTCTTTGGTAAGATAAATCTCAAGAACGTTACATAGTTCTTAACACTGACTTATGGAATAAACACACATTACTGTATCCCAATATGTAAAATCTTCGTATGTTGCGTTTACATTCCTCCATCTTATTTTTCATTATGAATCATTTTATCTGATATGTTTTTTGTGTCCTTTTGGACAAATAATTTGAACTTTAGATACATTAGTTACCTTAAGAAAGAAAGAACATTCAAACTCCCTATGGATATATGGACTTATTCTATATAATACTTGTGAAGTTGAATATGAAATATTTAATACTTTTGATGTAAACTTAGGTTTCTTTAAGTAGATTAAATGCACTCCCTAAATATCCATTTGTTAACTTTCTAAATTTGCAATATGCTAGAGAATAAGCAATGAAACTATTAGTTCGTTTAGGTACACTTATCATAAATAATGCCAAAAAAGAGAACCTAAGGAAAATAAAGCTCATTTCAAACCAAATCTACTTCACACTAAAGTATAACAAATACATTAATTATATGAAAGGTCTTAGGGTTACTTTGAGAAACAATAATCTCTCAACAGTAAATACTCAATTCTTATCATATTTATAGACCATCTTAGCTTTTTGAGTTAGCTTTTTCTTATAGTGGCCAGCCATCCACTAACATGTCACTATAAAAGGAAAGAACATTTATTTCTGTGAGAAGGCAACATGATGTCATGAAGCCCACACAAAATTTAGAGCCCACAGGTTCAAATTCAAGTTTCATCTCTACTTTTAAGAAGTCAGTTCACTTCAGAAAGTGACATTTTTCTAACTTGTAAAACAGGATAAAAACAATACATTCAATGCTTATATCCCTGGGTTGCAATGTAAGTTAAATTATGAAATGTAAAAGGAGTTTCTAAGGTACATGTGTTCTAATTACAATTACAGTATATAATTCACCAAGAATTATACAAATTAAAATTGACTTACACTCAAAATATGAGGTTGATTTTCCTCAATTCCCCGAACTCACCAGTTATAAAGTAAATGCAAGGCCAGGTGTGGTGGCTCACACCTCTAATCCTAGCACTTTGGGATTATAGTGGGAGGCTGAGGCAGGAGGATTGCTTGAGCCCAGGAGTTCCAGGCTGCAGTTAGCTATGATCATGCCACTGCACTTCATCCTGAGTGGGTGACAGAGTAAGACCCTGTCTCTTAAAACAAACAAACAAACAAACAAACAAACAAACAAATAAATAAATAAAACGGGCCGGGTGCAGTGGCTCACACCTGTAATCCCAGCACTTTGGGAGGCCAGGAGGCAGGTGGATTGCCTGAGATCAGGAGTTTGAGACCTGTCTGGTCAACATGGTGAAACCCCGTCTCTACTGAAGATAGAAAAAAATTAGCCAGGCGTGGCGGCATGTGCCTGTAATTCCAGCTACTCGGGAGGCTGAGGTGGGAGAATTGCTTGAACTAGGGAAGTGGAGGTTGCAGTGAGCCAAGATTGCGCCACTGCACTCTACCCTGGGTGACAAAGTGAGACTCCATATTAAAAAAAAAAAAATTCCCCAAAGTAAATGTGGTCTGATGGGTTTGCTGGTTCTGTATTTTTATTAATACTAGTCGAGACAGTATATTAATTAAATAAAGATTAGGGAAATACAGTGACTAATGTTACCTACTTAGCTACTGTGTATTAGACTTTCTGCTGGGGCTTTACATGTGATGTCTTATCAGTTAACTGAGATGAAATACTGTGAGATAGGGATTAGCTCAAGTTTACTAATGTAGGAACTGGGCCCACAGTGGTTAAGTGACATTCCCAGGGCCACATGGATCTGTCTGTCTCCCATGTCCAAGCTTTTTTCTTCTGCAGGATATCTTTTTGAGTAGCTGTTTGGAGCTGCCCTTCAAAGTAATACAGTGGTGATGTCCTTTATCTTAAAGTTGAAAACTTATTTTATCTACTACTGCTAATATAAAAAGTACTTTATTCATACGTAGTCACAGGATCTTTTAAGTCAAAGAGCACCACCACCAGGATTACTGCTAAAACTCAAATACAATATAGAACAGGAAATGATTTCCAAATACCCAGGAAAGTAAAAGAGACAACTATTCAGCCAAACTATTCCTATTTCTAAATATACAATATTCAAAGGTAATATGGCATATGAAAGAAGAAAAGAAAATGTATCCTCCAGTTTGCTACTCAGCCTGAGTTTCTAGGGAGCATTACAACATGTAATATAGAAACCAGGACTTTCTGTACTCTGTTGTATTTCTCAATGAAAGGCAATCTGGGCTGCACCAGCTTTCCAAAAATATCACATGTGTTGGCGTGCTAAGATTCCTTAAACTGAAATTTGAATCAATGTTTTTTCTTTATAAAATTTGTTTCACAACTACCATGAGAAGTTTAAAGTGTAATTCCCAAATACTATTTTGCTTTTAATCATTTAAATGATATGCAGAAAATTCATAAATTTGGCACATGAAAATACTCTAAAAGAATGTCAAGTTTTTATTTTTCTTTTTTAAATGATTACAAATATGGTTAACTTTTATTTTCTTTAAAAGATTACACCAGTCATCTATTTACCACGTTATCTCTTATATGTTTAGAAGAGAAAATAAATCTTAGCATTCAATTTATTTCTGAAACTCATAAAGGCTTACATTCTTACCTATTACCTATTTAGTAATTCTGCATAATTTAATACTGTTACAAACAAGATTAACATGCGGACCTTAAAAATAAACTGTATAATATTTTGATAAAAGTTTGTAACCGGTTACAAGCCAATAAAAACCCCAGTAGTTTCAGACACTTTCACCATGTATGCAATTTATTCGTTTCACTATAGTGACTTCAAAATGAAAGACTATCACTTAGCATTTATTTAATACAATCCTAGATATGATACCAATGATTAACAGGTCTTAAAATGCCCTGATTTTTGGTCTTGGCCTTTTACCATTGGAGTTTAAAGGTGCAAAATTATCAGTTAAATCCTGTGTTTCCTTTTTTATAAACAGAAAGCAAGGTCGAAGCATCATTTTCAAAACAATATTAGTGTTCCTCAAATAGCAGACCTTTAGCAACGAGAAGATACACCCAACAATGACTTTAGCATATGCTCACACAGTATGACTCAGACTGTGAAGCATATTTGGAAGTCACATTAACAATGTGGACGCTGGAAACCAAATTCTAGTTTTCCCCACTTACCAGGTGAGTGACCCTTGGCAGTCAACTTCTGCAGGCCTGAGTTTTCTCAACTGGAGTAAGCATAACAACACTGAAGTTTTAGGGTAGTTTTGATGATTAGGTGAGATGTTTGCAAAATGCTTGGCAGTGCAAGTACTCAATAAATACTAGTGAAAATGATGCCTATTATAATAATGTAATTTTTAAAATATTGATTCTCAACCTAAGCTTTAGCAAAATTAGCACTGATTTGCACAAGCAGGACAGAACATAAAAGGTATTGCCATCACCTGTATCACCAAATAGGAAAAAAATTATGATTAGTATGATTAGTAGCAATTGGTAAAATTACTATTTATCTGGATTGCATTAAACTAAACTATTTATCTGGAGCTAAAATCTTTTTCACGAATGCCATTTGGGTTCATCTGGTTTAGACTTCTCTTTAAAAATACTAAAAACAATTCTATTAGCCTGGGACCTTATAAAAACAACAAAAATGAATAGGGGAGAATTAAATTCATGGAATTAATGGAACATGGAATGAACTATGTACAATTTCCTAACCAGTTAAATTTGGCACAAATATATATGCAAAAATATAACTATATAGCTAAATGCTTATTATTGACCCCTCATTTAGAAGAAGCAAAAGGTGATGTTTTCACCTGGTTCTGGTTATGTGGTTTTGGATTCTGTACCATCCTGTAATCTCTTTTGATGTATCAGTGCTGGTCCTTGCTCTATACTGGGTAGTGGTGATTCAGGTTAGAATTGAGTAACACCTGTCTAATATTTTGAGTACTTAGAATTTTTAGTTTACTTGTTGACATTTGCTCAATGTGAAGTAAATCCAATAGAGAGTTTTCATCAACTACTTGCCCCCAGCTCTCAAAATGTCATTCTATTTACAATTAGACAGGTTTATGAAGATTTCAAAATGTGACTCTTCTTTCATTTTAAAAATGCTGGGAGTAGCTTCATGCAAATTATTTCTATGGCTGTATTCTTAAGTACTCTGCTATAGTGGTTTAGATTGGAACAGAACACTTTATATTCTGGAAATTCTCTTGAACACTCTCTTTCTATGGCTAAACGACATGGATTTTAATACCTGACTCCAAACAGCCACTCAACTCTTCCTAGCTCATCTTGGACAGTAGAATCACAGCATTTTTTTTTTTTTTTGCCAGTCTGAACTCAGGCACACTATTTGTTCATCTACTTACTCAAACGTGTATTGTGTGTTTACTCAGTGGCAGGCTCTGTCCTAGGTGCTGGGGATAGAGTAGTGCAGAGAGACAAAAACTCTGCTCTCATAAAGCTCACAATCTACAACCTGAGAAGAGAAAAGGCAGTGAGTGATATGGAGGAAGATACAGCAGGGGAGAAGGAGAGAGGAGTGGAATGGGAGCGGTGCATCACTTTAGAGGGGATGGGCAGAAGAAAACCTGAAGAAATTGAGCAAGGAGGCCATGCACGCTGTGGAGGGAGCACATTTTAGAAGAAGGCTTGACAGGTGAGAGAACCCCACAGAGGAAGCATGCTGGCATGTTCAAGGGCCAGCAAGGAAGCAAGCCTGCCTGGAGTAGAATGAGGGAGAGGAAGTGTAGGAGGAGGTTGGGGAGAGCAGAAAGCAGCATCGGGTCATGTAAGGCCTTGTGGGCTATTTTAAGAACTTTGGCTTTAATTCCGAATGAGCAGAGAAGTGATTAGAGGGTTCTTAGTAGAGGAGAGACATACACTGATGAGTCTTAATAGTAACACTCAAGCTGAAAGGGAACAAGGACAGAAGCAGGGAACACTTTTGTGATACTTTAGGTGAGAAGTGAGGTGTTTTACAGTAGGACAACAGGCAGGAGAATGGTGAGAAGTGGCTGGATTCTAGATACATTTCAAAAGCTGATTTTGTTGATGGAGTTAATGTGGGACGAAGGCAAAAGAGGAATTAGGCATGAGGGTTGAGGTCACAATGGAAAGAATGAGAGCTGAAGTTTTATTAACTGAGGTGGGTAAGACTGCATGAGGAGCAGGTTTGAGGGAATACTCAGCAGGTCGGTTTTGAACATGTTAAGTTTGATTTGTCTGTGTGATATCCAAGATATTGAGTAGGCAGTTGTATATATGAGTTTTCTACGGTCCAGAGAAAAGATTTTGGTCTGAAGTATACATTTTGGTATACCCAGTATATAGATAGTATTCAAAACTGTGGTACTGCATGAGATCACCAAAAGAGAGACAGTTTATGAAAAATAGAATAGGTTCAAGGGCTGGGCCCTGGAGTACTATAATATTCAGAGGTCAGGAAGATGAGAAGCCACCAAGGAGAATGGGAAAGAGTGTCCAGGGATGTAGGAGGAAAACCTGAAGAATGTGATTTCTTAGAAGACCCATTTTCAGGTGGATGAAATGATAAACTCTGTAAAATGCTGTTGATCCAATAAGCTGAGGAACTGAACAACAGTCTTAGTAATGTGATGGAAACTGGTGACTTGATCAAAGCAATTTTGGTGGAGTGGAGGGGTGAAAGCTGGACTGGAGCTCATTCAATGGGTGACGGGAAGACCAAGGACTGCTTCAAGGGCTCTTTCTATATAAGAAAGAAAAGAATAAGAAAAGTAGCTGGAAGAGGAAGTGGAATCAAGAAGGATTTCTTTGTAATAGGAAAGAAATAATAGTTTTGTTTTGTTGATGGAGAAATATCAACAGGGAAGGAAAAATCAATAATTTGAGAGAGAGAGAGAGAGAGAGAGAGATGGGAGAATTACTGGATGGTGTCCTTGAGTTGATGAGAAGTGGGGATGGAGCCTGATGCACAAGTGGAGGGACTGGCTTTTGCTAGAATCATGGACAGTTCAGGTAAAGGAAAGGTATATGGGCAGAGGAGCAGGAAGTAGTGTGGGTGCCATGCTGGGAGCTGGATGTAAGGTGGAAGTTCTAATTGCTTCTGTTTTTTTTTTCAGTGAAATATGATTCTAGGTTATCAGCTGAGAGTAAAGATAGGAGAGGAGAGGGTGGAGGTGGAAGAGGGAGAAGGTGTGAAATAATAATCCAGGAGAGTAAGAGAGATAGCAATTAAGGGTAAGACAGTATGATTGCCAGGCAGCATGAAGGGTCTGCTTGAGCCTCATGATCAGGAATTTAAAGTGAATCCAGATGGCATGTGTGTGTGTTCTTCTGCAGCTACATTCAGACATGGGATCACATGGAGAGTTATATATAGCCAGGAATGTGGTTTAGCTAAACATATATGGCAGAACTAGAGAAACACAAGGGAACTGAGGATGCATATAAGGGAATGAATAAAATAACGATAAAGACTATGCATAGAATTCACACCAAGTGAGGAGATAAGTGGGCACTGTGAAAAGATGAATAGACTAACTGTTAAGGATTGAAGGATTGCTGGAGTTGGATGAGTAGATTAGCAAGAGAGTAAGTGGTGTTCAGAGGGTTGGATGTTTAAAATTGAAATACTAGAGAAAGTTTATAATTATTGGAAAGGAAAATGTCTAGAATGTGACCATGGAAGGGAGTGGATAAGGTAGAGAAAAGAAGGAATCATTGGCAGAGAGGAATTCAAGAACCTGAAAACCTGGAGTTTTGGAAAAGTCACCTATGTATATGTAGGAGAAAGTGGCAGTGAGCTAGAAGCTAAAATTTTCAAGGGACAAGGGATGGCATCAAGAGGATACAGGCTGATGACATCAGGAGGTTTAAAAAAAGGAGGAAGAAAAATAGTTTAAAAGAGTGGTGAGAAGCAAAAAGCAAAATATAGCTCCCCAATGTCAGTGATCTATATTTCTATCAATCCATATTCCTATTAATATCAATTCTTATTAGTATCAATCCATATTCCTATTAATCACCGAACTTGGGGGAGCTATATTTTGCTTCTTGCTTCTACTCAAGTATCCATCACTTGAATAGACTTCAGGGAAGCCATGTCTTTGGATTCTAGTTAGAGCAAGAAGCTTAAAAGGGATATTTAGAGAAGAGATTTAGCCCAGAGATTTTGCTAATGACTACACCCATGCATTCTAAAGGATCAGTGTGGGAGTTTTGGGAAACGGGAAGTGATAGGAGATAGAATCAGAAAAGGAGGTTTACAGAGGCGGAGAGGGATAAGATTTTCAGGGATGATGGTGGAGTTGGTGACTACCATAAACAAGGATAGAGGACGTGATAAGTTTAGCTCAGACAGTCCCAAGCAGTTAGCGATGGTGACGTTGTAGAGATTGTCTGGAGAAAGAAGTTGGGGGAATCTATCCAGGAGTCTGTAGAGTTCAAGAGTCCCATCTTGATTTTTGCTGTTGGAGACTAACAGAGGAAAGATCTTAATGCGAATATGTACTCGCTGCACTTCTTCCAGTATGCACTACAAACACAGGTGGTGTGTGAGATGAGGTGAAGCTGCCATTCCTGCCTAGTCATTTTTCTCCTTGGTTATTTTCTTTGTGCCTTTAAGAATCATCCAGCCCTTTTGCAGTAGCTGAGATTTTGCCAACTCATGTTCACATATTTGTTTTTGTTGCTGACCATTGATTCTTTTATTATTATTATTATTATTATACCTTAAGTTCTAGGATACCTGTGCAGAACGTGCAGGTTTGTTATATAGGTATACGCTTGCCATGGTGGTTTGCTGCACTCATCAACCCATCATCTACATTAGGTATTTCTCCTAATGCTATCCCTCCCCTAGCCCCCCACTCCCCAACAGGCCCCAGTGTGTGATGTTTCCCTCCATGTGTCCATGTGTTCTCATTGTTCAACTCCCACTTATGAGTGAGATGCAGTGTTTGGTTGTCTGTTCTTGTGTTAATTTGCTGGGAATGATGGTTTCCAGCTTCATCCATGTCCCTGCAAAGGACATGAACTCATCCTTTTTTATGACTGCATAGTATTCCATGGTGTATATGTGCCACATTTTCTTTATCCAGTCTATCATTGATGGGCGTTTGGGTTGGTTCCAACTCTTTGCTATTGTGAATAGTGCTGCAATAAACATACATGTGCATGTGTCTTTATGGTAGAATGATTTATAATCCTTTGGGTGTATACCCAGTAATGGGATTGCTGGGCCAAATGGTTTGGTTCTATATCTGGTTCTAAATCCTTGAGGAATTGCCACACTGTCTTCCACAATGGTTGAACCACTTTACACTCCCACCAATAGTGTAAAAGTGCTCCTATTTCTCCAAATCCTCTCCAGCATCTGTTGTTTCCTGATTTTTTAGTGATAGCCATCCTAATTGGCATGAGATGGTATCTCATTGTGGTTTTGATTTGCATTGCTTTAATGACCAGTGATCATAAGCTTTTTTTTTATACGTTTGTTGGTCACATAAATGTTTTCTTTTGAGAAGTGTCTGTTCATAACCTTTGCCCACTTTTTGATGGCATTGTTTTTTTTCTTGTAAATTTGTTTTAGTTTCTTGCAGATTCTGGATATTAGCCCTTTGTCAGATGAATAGATTGCAAATATTTTCCCCATTCTGTAGGTTGCCTATTCACTCTGATGAAAGTTTCTTTTGCTGTGCAGAAGCTCTTTAGTTTAATTAGATCCCATTTGTCAATTTTGGCTTTCGTTGCCATTGCTTTTAGTATTTTGTCCATGCCTATGTCCTAAATGGTATTGCCTAGGTTTTCTTCTAGGGTACTTATGGTTTTAGGTCTTACACTTAAGTTTTAAATCCACCTTGAGTTAATTTTTATATAAGGTGTAAGGAAGGGGTTCAGTTTCAGTTTTCTGCATATGGCTAGCCAGTTTTCCCAACACCATTTATTAAATAGGGAAGGCACAGCTTCAGCAGACTTAAATGTTCCTGCCTGCCAGCTCTGAAGAGAGCAGTGGATCTCCCAGCACAGTGCTCGAGCTCTGCTAAGGGACAGACTGTCTCCTCAGTGAGGTCCCTGACCCCACTGCCTCTTGACTGGGAAATACCTTACAGCAGGAGCCAACAGACACCTCATACAGGAGAGCTCTGGCTGGCATCTGGCAGGTGCCCCTCTGGGATGAAGCTTCCACAGGCAGCAATCTTTGCTATTCTGCAGCCTCTGCTGGTGATACCCAGGCAAAGGATCTGGAGTGGACCTCCAGCAAATTCCAGCAGACCTGCAGCAGAGGGGCCTGACTGTTAGAAGGAAAACTAACAAACATAAAGGAATAGCATCAACCTCATCAAAAAAGATGTCCACACAAAACCTCATTTGAAGGTCAGCAACATCAAAGACCAAAGGTAGGCAAATCCACAAAGATGAAGAAAAACCGGGGCAAAAAGGCTGAAAAAAGATTCTAAACAGTCTTTTCCTCGCTCTGTAGAGGTTTCTCAGTACTTTCCACCCATCCCTCCCTGCCCTCCTGGATATCTCCTCTCTCTCTCTCTCTGATTGTAAAGAAGTAAACAAATCCTATGATCTCTAGTCTTTTCAAGGTCTCTTATCTTATGGAATACATAGAAGAAAAGAAAAAGGAAACCTTATTTTAAAATGGCAACTTCTTCAAATTGGGGATTCTCTTCTTAGAAAAAAAGGAAATTGTGTAGAATTAAGCACTGGTTGTCAGATTGATGTGGGCATCATCAGAGCAACTGTCTGTGAATGAACCTGCCTATGTGTAAGTGTAGAGCCTCATGTGGCAGTTGTTTTTAGTCCCCACACTCAGTTCGTTTTTTACCTTTTTCCTCAGAAATGAAAGGTCTTCAGGGTGGAATAAAAGAGACCAAGATGCAGATGAGCAAGAGCCCATAAAGCACACCATGGGGCATAAGGACAATTCCCCATTCCATGCCCCACCCCACCCCCTAAACTGTCATTACTTTAAAAAAAAAAAAAAAAAGCTCTTTATGCAGGGTCAAGTGGGCAGAGGGGACAGTTTGAAATAAATACCTGCACCTTAGTGGGTATGCAGTCATTGCTGGAGTCAGTGAAGGCTGTTACTGCCCTTGGGAAAAGGAGAATTTGCAGTGTGATGTTTCCTTTGAGGAATAAAGGAAGACAGCAATAGTGCCCATGGGAGTTAGAGGAGGGAAGCAGGCAGAGAAAGCCATTTATCAGAAAGTTGAGAATATAGTTTCTCTTCCAAAGTAACCATCAGAAGTTTTTCAAGAGATCTGTTATTCAAGTTCCCTTGGAATTATAAGTTTCGACGCCAAACTAATGATGGTCACTTTGGCCCTTTTTAACAACTCTACTTTTAGTGAAATTTTTGTGTCTTAAAGAAGGCACTGGTTTCTCATTAACTGCTTGTGTCCCCAGCTAACAATTTTGCAGTATGCAGACAGGAAAGCAAGTCCCACAAACTGGGAACTTGGAATTTTAGCAGCACAGGAAAATTGAGGGGTTTAAAAAGAAAAGCTCACAGAGCATACAAATATAAACAGGGTTAAAATTAAACTTACCAGGCGGGGAGGCTATCGCTGACTTACATGAACCAATTTCAAAGAATGATTTATAAACTAGAATTTAAGCTTCAGTGTCATATAACGACAGGAGCAGTGTTCTAAAGAACAAGACCCAGGATTGACACAAAGTAGATGTCCAATTAATATTTGATAAATGAATGAGTGAGCACTGGACATTGGGCCAGCCACTTAAATCATTCTGAATCTCAAATTATCCATTCATGAAGTGGGAAATAATAATATGTGTTATAGCAAATAATAATTACCTTTATTGCATGCCTATTACATCCTCATCACTGTGCTACAGTGTGTGTGTGTGATGTAGTGTGTGTGTATATACATATGTACGTATGTATAATCTTCACAACATACTTCTCTACTTTAAAAGGAGATGATTGAGGCCTCAAGTGATACATATGAAAATCAATTGTGTTGTGCACACTCATTTGGGAGATCAAATTATGGCTCTGATGGTTATATTTAGATAGAATTTGGTTAACAAAGTTAGGCTAGCCACAAATGATTATTTCACCCACATGAGAGTAGCTGGATGGGCAAATTCTGGACAACTACTAACAAGTATATTCCTACTGATTTTGGCTATAAAGTTTCTTAATAAATTGTTATAATTTCTCTTTGATAATTTATAATCCTGTGGTACACAGGAAAGCTTCTAATACTTAGGAAGGTTCTAGTCATGCCTCCTTACGCATCCACTCTGCTTTCTAAATGGAAAGACCCACATATCAAGTTCTGTTTATAAACCATCTCTTAAGGCAGCATTTCTTCTACTTATGGGGGGTAGGGGGAAACTTTTTTTGGTCCCATAAGAAAATACAGCTGTGTGCCTCGGTTTGAGAAAAACTGCATCAAAATTTGAATGTTCCCTTTAAGTGATTAATTGAAATCAACACAATCAGAAACATGACCAAGAACAAAAAATTACTAAATGTTAATTAAATATGATTATCCAGATGATCCAGAATATGCTTCTATTAATGTTTTTTAGATTGACACTAAAATAAACATGTAAAATTTAAAAATTATCACAGAACTCTGAGATCCTTAATAACAAAGTCGTAAATTAAGTCGTTCCTTCAGAATCTAGTTTCCTTTTGTATGTGTTAATAGTAACCAATACAGGCCTCAGAGAGTGAATGTCTCGCGATTGTGTTTCCAAAGATGGATATATTTATACCTGACTTGTTCATGCACTGACTTCCATTTGCTGACAAAATGTAGAGTACCTGGATGAATTAAGCAAACTCCTGTTTACCTTCATACTGTACACATTATTAATTAGACCATTTATTGTACAAACATTATTGAAGTGCACCTTTTTTGTGCCAGGTACTATGTTAGGTGTAGAGGTTACCAATATGAATAGAATTTGACCATTTCCCATGAAAAGTCTTGTTGGGAAGATAAACAGGAAACATGCAAATACAATAAATTGGTGAAAAGACCCAAACTTTATGATTGCTCAGAGGAGAAAGTGACTAAGCCAGCTTGTGTGTCTCAGACATACCTGAAATTGATACCAAATGCCATTTATAGGAATTATTTTATAATGAAGGAAAACAGAGTACCAGGGTGTTATTTAGAAGACTCGGCAAAGCTTTTATTGTCTGATGCTCCCTCCTCTTTCTTCCTACAGAATCCAGCATGCCAAATTTGGCTTGTTTTTAATTAAAATTGTAAAAAATGTGGAGAAGATCAGAAGTCATTGTAATTCTCTAATAATATTACCAAACTTTTATATGGATACATTGAAATGTAGACTTGGTTTCTAGCACAATGTTTAGCATACAATAAATAGTCAACAAATGTTTTAGTATGTGAACACTTGAATTTAGTTACTATTTATTGAATTTAAGCTACCCCTAGTCTATTAATTTGAAAACTCTGTATCATGTTTTATCTGAGTTTAATAATTTTGTTCAAAAATGTTTCTTCACTTGTGCCTCATTAGAAGCAGGAGGATAGGGCACACACTGGAATCTGCTGTGGAATTTCCTCAGTTCTGGTCTCCCTTTTTGCTTCCTTTCCTTCGAGGTCCTGCCACCTCTTCTCAATTCCGATCTCACCCTTGGTGCCTGGAGGCATGTCCACTGCTGGGTGTCTCACTAGAGAATTCTTTTGTTTCATTGTACATAATCCTTCCCCTGCTTGCCAACCTTGATAAATTCTATGTCAGTAGGAGAAAGTTCAGGTTTTTAATGCCCTCTTTTAAGATGGGTTCATTGAAATGGTAAATGAGTCAGTGATAAACATGCAGAACTAAGACCTAGTCTTTTGGGTTGTATCTTTAACAACTTCTGGAAATTATACTCTCATTACTTGTCATCTGATCTTAGAAACACAGAATTTTGTTACTTTAAAAAAAAAGCTTAAGGGAGAAACCATTCTGAACCCTTTCCTCCATTTTTACTTAGCATTTACTTTTATTTATTTATTTATCTATCTATTTAGTTATTTTGAGGCAAGGGGTTTGCTCTGTCACCCAGGCTGGAGTGCAGCCTCAGCTTCCCAAGTAGCTGAGATTACAGATGCACACCACTGAGTCCGGCTAATTTTTTAATTTTCATAGAGATAGGGCTCTCTCTGTCGCCAAGGCTGGTCTTGAAGTCCTGGGCTCAAGCAATCCTCCCGCCTCGGCCTCCCAAAGTGCTGGGATTATAAGCGTGAGTCACTACACCTGCCTAGAGTTCACTTCTAAATGCTAAACTTGGCATGATTTTGACATCATAACATTCTAGAATTCATTTTAATGGTTTTTCTTTTCTAATTTTGATGTATTTGTACATTAAACATCTGCAAACCTAAAAGAAATAATTTTTAGAGACTGAGATATTTTCTATTAGAAAATAGAGCTAATGAGAAGTTGAAGTCTAAAGAAAATAAAATAGGATTATAATGCAGAAACCATTGGTTTTTGTGTTACGGAGGCCAGGGAGACATAAAGGGGAGGAGGTTTCAAAGTGCAATTTCTGAGGCAGAATCACCAGCTAGTTGATAATTCAAAATGTTCAATTCTGGATTATGTGAATTAATGCAATTAAGCGCTTAGAACAGAACCTTACACAGAAGAATAAACTCTGATACATTTTAGCTATTATTTAAATGATTTGCTGCTCACTTTTAAATTTAGTTTTTACATTCCTTTAAACCATATCTATTATAACAAGTAGTTCAAATAATTTTTCTTCTTTGAGCCTTATATAAATGTTTTGTTTTTATACATGTTAAGCCAACTATTAAAGAAATAATCTACCTATATAATCTTAAAAAATTAATTTAACCAAATAAATGAGAGACTGCATGAAAATGGCATTTACATAGGAGAGTTGAGGCTGGGTACGGTGGCTCACAGCTGTAATCCCAGGACTTTGGGAGGCCGAGGCAGGAGAATCACCTGAGGTCAGGAGTTTGAGACCATCCTGGCCAACAGGGTGAAACCCTGTCTCTACTAAAAACACGAAAAAAATTAGCCAGATGTGGTGGCACGCGCCTGTAATCCCAACTACTCGGGAGACGGAGGCAGGAGAATCACTTGAATACGAGAGGCGGAGGTTGCAGTGAGTTGAGACTGCACCACTGCGTTCCAACCTGGACAATAAGAGCAAAACTCCATCTCAAAAAATTAAATAAATAAATACATAAATAGAGTTGAAATAGAGTTCAGTAGTAAAATTGCAACTGTCTGAATTATTGACAAGGGTGACTACCAATAAACCAAGCTCCTTTTACCAGTCTACTTCCTAGGTTTTATTGTAATTCAAAATACTTTTAAAAGATAAATCACTTTTGCATACATTAATACTTTTGCTAGCCTAGGTAAACGTATGTTGAACTCAAAAATACTCAATTCATCTCATCACATTTAGCCAAATCTTAGTGATGGAACATTGGCAGGGCTGTGGATGGGGAGAGCAGGAATATATACATGTATTACTGTTTGCATCTAACTAGGAAATAATAATACCTTATATTTGTTTATTACTTCATACATTACAAACAGAATTAACCTACATTATTTTATACTCTTAAATAACTATCTGAGGTAGGCAGAGTAGGACATTTTCCCTTTTTACTATTGAAGAAACCTTAAATCCTATTGTTAGGACTGGAGAGACAGCATGGGAGCTCAGATTTCCTGTTGCCCAATGCCTGTGTTCTCCACTCTGCCACTGTCCCTCTCAGAACCCCAAATATAGACATGATTTAGCCAATATTCTCAAAATGAAGAATTCTGCTTCATCCCATTGTCAATCCTCTTATTTGCATCACAACACCCATCTAAAATGAAAATTAATTTCAGAAAACTCAAATAAGCCTACCAACAAAACCATTTCTTTTTTTTTTTTTTTTTTTAATTTTACTTTAAGTTCTGGGATACGTGTGCTGAACGTGCAGGTTTGTTACATAGGTATACATGTGCTATGGTGGTTTGCTGCACCTATCAACCTGTCATCTAGGTCCAACAAAACTATTTCTAAATGTCCATTATCCTCCCTTAAGTGATCTTTGTGAGTGCCAATGTTTTATTTATTTGATCTAAAAGGTCATCTAGTTTCCCCAAGATGACCTCCTCCTGTCTCAAGTCTTGACTAAACTTCTTTAGCTTTTTTGTAATCCAGAGCATGCCTGCATGTGCACACACACACAGATGTGTGTGTGTATAAAAAGTTTTACCAAAAACCCCTCAAAATCAATACTTGCTACCCACAGTGCACGCTGTTTTTCTTTATGCTACTTCATGATTTGAACCATGCTGATTAGCAGTCCATTAGATTGAATTTATGACCAGTTTATGCATCGTGACCTACAGTCTGAAATACTGGTTTAGCATTTAATTATTTTAAATAAAAAAGCATGGGTTTGGAAATCAGATAGATCTGAGTTTGAATTTTTTGCTCTTCCTTTTATAAGTTATAGTGATCTTTGAGGCAAACCACTTGACTTCTGAGAATTTTAGTGTCATCTTCTGTAAAATATAATAAAATATGCTGTCATATAATATATGTAAAATGTAAAATGTGATAGTGATTCTTATGTCATTAACATTTCTTATTCTTTCATTCATCAAATATTTCTCAGCACTCATAACCTCTTCATTTTTCTTGATTTTAGTAAGATTCTGAAGACTAATTTTTACAGTTTTTTCTTCTCTCAGGCTAATTCACTACCATATTCAGTGTCATTCCCTACATTTTAGGGATTGTATTATTAAAAAAAAAAAAAAAAAAAAAAAAAAAAAAAGCCCTTGATGGGGCTAGACAGAGAGAAAAGATCAGTGGCCAAAAAGGGAGCTACCATCCAGAGGCGCTAGACGGGACCCCACTGTGGATGAAGTGGAGATCACGAAGTGGACTATATAGAGTGACATCTTCAAAGCGTTCTTATTCTAGCCCTTTCACTGTGAAATAACCAGTAACCTGAACAGCCGAATTCCAAATCTCATTGTAAATATTTTTAAATTAATGAAGGTTTAGTAAATACCACATTAAATTATCATCTGGGAATTTAAAAGAAACCCTTGAAGACCTGAGAGTAACTAATAAAACGAATATCTTCTTGTATCACCTACAGTTTGATTTAGTTTGTTAAATCAGGAAACTGTGGAGACCAGCCAAGGACACAGTCAGTTCAGTTAAATGTGTCTGACAAAGATAGTGCATCATGTACTTTGCTTTTCCTGATCTGTATAAAAAACTAAATACATCCTTAACCCCACCACAGTGAATAAGTACCCTTGGTTTAGAGAAGCTGCTGTGGAAGAGATGGGAAAAGTGCAGATAAAAGATATATGGGCGTAAGGAGTGGGAATCGATAGAGAACATGTAAGTGTGTTATTTTCATTTTTAATTTGATTTTTTTCTTCATTGTATAGATTATTTCTTTTGCCATTGTCATTTTTTAAATTTTTTTTGCCATTGTCATTTATACTAATGGCACAGTGAAATTGTAGTAATATTTCACAACTATTTGTATCTATATTTATGGCATATTTCATCTTGAGAAGATGAACATATTTCATCTTGAGAATGAACATATTTCATCTCAAGATGAAATCTTCACAACATATTTCATCTTGAGAAGAGTTCTTGGCTTGGGGGAATCTTGACACTGAAGTCCGTTCAGAGTGGTAGTGAGGACTGAGAGACCAAGTTTCACTTTCCTTCGCAATTACTGCCTTTGGATGTGCCCATTTTCTCTCTATCTCTTTCTTCTAACCTCTTTCAAAAACTTTCAAGAGCTCATATATTTTAATTGGCTTCTCCCAAATATTTACATTTTCATAGAATTAAAAATGTTATATAAGTTAGTTGTACTTTTCTGACATGCAAAAGACTTAGACTGTGAAACTCTTAATTCAACATGTAACATATGCAAAGCAGGGCAGCCAGAGATCTGAAAATTAAATCATTGACAATATATGCTACTGTGTAGTTGATTTTCAGTTGTTTAATAATAAGTATTTGGGAGCCAAATATTTATGGGGATAAAAATTACATAATGTGTCCTTTACTTCTCGCTTGGAACCCAGCACTGAGAGCTGAGCACTTAGTGGGCACCTAGCGAATGCTTATGGATTTACAAATAAGTTTGTATTAATTATGAATTTATAATAAGGTGAAAAACAGTTTGATGGATGATGATACAAACATTTAACCTTCATGTAAGTTTAGCTCTATCTTCTTGAATCTGTTCCTTAACTTCTCCAAATGGACTCCTCTGTGGTTTTTCTGTATATATCAGAAACACTCAAATGGTTCCATGAAAATTTTTATTGGCTATCTGTTCTACCTGGGGTCATCCACTAGCTTTATATGATCATAGAAAGGCGGTCAATGGAGAAAATATTTCATAAAATCAACAAGAGAAATAGTGAATAGAGCTTATTATAAATCTGATTATGAACAAAATGTTAAAATACTGCTTTATAAAATTTGATAGAATTGCTAAACAAAAAAGATAACTTTGTTCTTTAGGATTAATGTGCACATGGTTGTTTCAATGTAGCATTATCATCTTTTTAAAAAATCTACCTGGTATTTTTAGCCATTTTAATGGTATTATATAGAAATAGCATTATTCTGAAGTTGTGTTATCAAAGATGATATCACGCCTGGAACTCACAGATCTGCAAAGCCCAATATGAAGCTCACAATAAGAGCTCAATAAATATTTGCTGATTGTGTCAAAAGACTAAGTTCATATTATTTTATCAACATTAACTTACATAAAGTCAATATCAATGACTTATCAACAGTAGCCTGCTTTGTTGTTTCCCATTTGGTATGCAGTATATATAAAATTGAGAGATACTTAAACCATTGCTAGAAATGAGTCTATAACCTGACATAGTGAAACTGATAGATATGTAGAACATCACTGGAAGTGAATCTATACCGTGATGCAGCTTCCCCAAATTACAATGTTAAAATTATTCCCTCATAAATTTACATTTCAATAGAAGACTGTTAGATAGCACATCTCTGAACTATAAATCTGATCATATTATATATCATTATCATGTCTTTTGTCTCTAAATTTGGAGGCCCTATCAAGAATAGCAAGACTGTCTTGGTTCTCTGACTCTAGCATCATAATAAGATCATTTTGTTGACTGACTTCAACTCAGTAGTCAGGAATTAAAAATGAAATATTATTATTATTACTATTAAATGTTACAATGTAAGAAAAAGGACAGTATCTATAACCTTCGTATTTAGTACAACTTTTTCTTTTTTACATTCCAAGTATGACTCACAGTCATTCTTAGAAAAGTACTCTTCTATAACAATCTACATAATGTAAATAATTTCTATATTCCATTTCAACATCCAAAAACATTTATGATTAGCTTCTGAGATTATTATGAAATAACATTTTGTAGCATTACTTGAGTCTATATGATATGTGTAAAACAGTGTATTTCAATTTGCATGGGAAAAATGTTAATTTATTCAGTATCAATATTAGAATACCATCTGTATAAGACAAGTGGGCTATGGAAGCTAATAATTGGCACCACGTACCAGCTGCTAAATTGTCACTTTATTTCTATTGCTCTGTTTAAGCTTTACTACTGTGTCAGTTGAAGACTTTAATCCTTGTTTTGAAGATGAAGAAACTAACATTTATTCTGTTTTTCAGGTTGAATTAACGTAATACTTTCCTCTTAAAAATTTGTTCTTGATTTTTAAAATCATATTAATTTTCTTCTAAGTTTCTTCCAAATTGTTGGTCAGTATTTTGAGTCACTGAGTAGCTAGTTAGAGTGAGTTAGTTATGATATTAATCAAGGTATAACTGTTGTCTATAAATCCTAGGAGGTGTGGAGTACATCTTCGTAAGTGTGAATAGCACTTAGCAGAGTGCTGCTTTGAGATACAAAAGGACTGAAAAAATCTAAAGCTGTACATGTTCCAGAAACTGGGCAGAATTTAATTTTGCACCAATACAATAAATGATATAAAATTGTTCTCTTTAAATCATTTAAAAAATTTAGAGATTTCTTAGTTTAAAAAAAATTTGTTGAAATGAAGTTGCCAAAATTCATGTTTCTAATGAATACTTACCTTATTGCCTCTCTGAATCAAAAACACTGAAATTAGTCTCTCTTAAATTAATAGATTCAAGATTCTAATACAAAAAAGGGAAAAAAAAAAGATCAGAGTCTGTCTGTTCTCTGGGTTATATGCTTGGCAGGACACCGTTTGCCTCATTACTTCACTTCTTAAAACCTTGTTTGTTTCTTCTCTCAGAATGGACTCAACGCTCTCCATCTGGCTGCCAAGGAAGGCCACGTGGGGCTGGTGCAGGAGCTGCTGGGAAGAGGATCCTCTGTGGATTCTGCCACTAAGGTAATATTCATGCTGGTAGAATATGTTTTCCTTACAAAAGCGAGAGTTATTTAAAGCTTTTCATTTTCATGTATTTTTTTAGACAAGGTCTCTTTCTGTTGCCCAGGCAGTAGTGCAGTGGTACAATCATGGTTCACTGCAACCTCCACCTCCTGGGCTCAAGTTACCCTCCCACCTCAGCTGCCTAAAGTAGCTGAGACTACAGGCGTGCACCACCATGCCCAGTTTATTTAAAAATATTTTTTTAGTATAGGTGAGGTCTTGCTATGTTGCCTTCCTGGGCTCTAGCGATCCTCCTGCCTCAGCCTCCTAAAGTGCTGGGATTATAGGTGTGAACCACCACACCTCACCCACTTATAGCTTCTTTTCCCTCTTGTACATTTCAGAGGTTGGCTAGAATACCAAGATTCTTAACCTGCAGAATTAAAATTAAAACCCTCTCCATTAAACTCTGCAGAGTGAATTGTTTCATTTAAAGACTGATGGGACATGAGTCTGAAAAATCTGTAAACCTGGTTTTAAAAATTTCATCTTTACCCCTTTGATTTACAAAGAGGACGAGATTCACATAATCCTTTGTAGACAGTAGCACCTGTTTTCCTATGGTTAATTCATGTTTTAAAAATAAACTGATGTGGGAAATTTCTCTATGGAAATTGAACAAGTAATTTTAAATGTATACATTCAGTTTGGTATGAGACTATGCGGAATCCTTTATACTCTAATAAGAAAACAGATTTTGGGTCATGAATTGAATTATCAGGGTAATATTAGATTTTATCATCATAATGTATTTGGTAAGGAAATTGGACTCATTTTTAAAGAAATGCACGGAACGCTTGGTAAACCAGAAACTGTTCCTTGATGCTGCTTTTGCTAAAACGTATTTGAACTTGTCGACGATTCATTTCATAAACAACATACATTTAAAAAACTATCATCAATGGCAACAATCTTTATCTCTTGAAGGTAAAATTTTATTTGGAAAAATACAGTGCTAATCAGAGCCAAGCCTGCTGACCAAGCCTTGAGCGTGATAATATGGCTGTGGAAGATGCAGAGAGAGAAGTCAGACACTCTGGTCTCTAGATGGGACACTAGTCTTATCTGGAGTAATCAAACAAAAAAAAAGTACAAGAATAAATTTGAAACGTGGCCAGTTAACCTGGAATTCCAATGCCTCATACATAATTGCCAAAATGTGCATTGGTTCTGCTTGTAGTATACTAAACAGCAATTCTAGCAGAAATTAAAAAACAAAAACAAACTAACAATTTTTGGCAATTCCACAGAAGTAAACATGGGAATTCACTATATGCAATACATTTCTTACTTTGAACATAAAGAGAGAGTAAACATTTTTATTAACATTTCTCTCTAGCACATCAAATACATTTTAAACAAATATTTAAAGAGTATCTATTTGAAGCCCAGTTCACTGGCTCACATCTGTAATCCCAGCTACATTGGAGGCTGTAGCGTGAGGAGCACTCACATGAGCCTAGGAGTTTGAGGCTGCCACTGTACAACCCCACCAACATCTATTATTTTTTGTCTTTTTAGTAATAGCCATTCTGACTGGTATGAGATGGTGTGTAGTTGCCCACGTTAATATAGTGTATTCATTAAGCCAATTATTTTTGCTTGCTTAAGTGTTTATTACTATTTTTGTTTTTCCTTTCTTCTAAACTCTATTGATATTTTAAAAATTAGGCTTACTTTTAATCATAGATTAGAATTGTAGAAGTTCCCAGAAAAGAATCTCATGTTTTTAAACAGAAAAAATCTGAGGCCCCCAAATATTAAGTGAGTGCCTAATGCTCCCACAGTGAGCTGGAGACAGAAAGAGAACTAGAGTCCAAACTTTATGGCCTGGAATATACTGGTTTCTTTTTCTTTTTTTCTTTTTGTTATTTATTTTAATCACATCACAGGTATTTTTAATCTCTTGACCTTTATTTTATTTTCACGAAAGTTTTAAATTGCTTTTCATTGGTGTTGGTGTTGTGGCTGGTAAATTTCGATGTAGCAAATGGTAGAAAATCATTGGTACTGTTATGATTTATGTAAAATTTATTTTTCTTATTCCCAACTTATTCCCAAGTGCCCTAGTAGCTGCAAACACAACTATGAGCCATCCGTTTCTCTACCACTAAAAATTCCTAGGTTTCTTTGCAAGGTGAAAGAAACTCAATGTTTCAGCAAACTTTTTTTTAGTTAATATTTCTTTGCAGTATGATTCTTTAGTTGTTGATTAAATTGCATGAATCTCATGAGATACTGACACATATACACACACCCCCAGCAAATTTTTGATTCATTGAAAACACAGTCATTCCGTGTTAACACTAACCAATATTGTGAAAATAGAAAAGGAAGACACTATATGAGGTGGCCAAAAATTTTTTTTTGATGGTAAAAAATAATCTCTTTGTAAGTGGCCTACTATCTTGATAAAATAACAAATTTTAATTGGTTAAAGTGATTAGCGAAGTTGAAAATGCCTGCACATTTTGATTTCTGCAAAATTCAGAAACCTTGAACATTTTCTATTTTGTTTCTCCAAAACAGAAGGGAAATACCGCTCTTCACATTGCATCTTTGGCTGGACAAGCAGAAGTTGTCAAAGTTCTTGTTAAGGAAGGAGCCAATATTAATGCACAGTCTCAGGTATTCCATTCAGATTTTCTCTCATGTGCATACATTTAAATTAGAACAGTTTTGTGAAATTGATTTAATGGGTTTAACTAGCTGTTTTGCTGATAAATTTATTATAAGTGATTTGTTATTTATTTTAGCCAAATTATTTTATTAACTTTTATGATGAAGTTTATTTTTTCAACATATGATCTCCCTTTTAATGCAACTTAGCACTTGACAAATGTAAATCTATCATTGTCTCTAAGTATTTTTCAAAAGAATATAAAGTGCTTTTTTTCAGAATGACAGTGACATCTGAGAAATATGAATTATTCATGCATGTTTCGTGTTACTCTATAAATGTATTCTCTTTCTGTAAATTGAAAATATTCTTGAAAATATTCCACATTCCAGTGGAAAATCTGCTATAAGGTGGGAATAACACTATTTTGGTCACTTTACACCCTCAATGTGAGCTTTACTACTAATAAATAGGAAATGTATGGTTTTAAAATGAAATTAAGAAAAAAATTACACAATAATTACTTAATCAAAATTATACTATAAGCTTGATCCTCCCCCCCCCCTTTTTTTTCTGGTGGAAAAGGGGAGAAAACATTGTTTTGCCCAAAGCTTTACTGTTGATATCTATTATACCATGTATGCATGTGGGGATTGAGAAATATATCTTTATGATAAAATTCATTCTCTCTATTTTTAGGGTTTTCTCTTTTGCTTTTCTGATAACACAGACTATATCATGGAGGATATTAGCAAAATGCGCCAGCTCTGTTCCATCTGTTCTTTGGGATAACCTCACCAGCTTGCCTTTGAAGGCCATTGTGTAGGAATATGTATTAACTATATAGTTCATTCATTCATTACCTAGGCATGGCTCTAGTTCTATAGATGGCACAAGTTCTGGACCTAGAAAATACAAAAGGCAAAGGTTAAATCAGCCCTATTTTCTTTGATTTTAATTTTGGGGAAAATCTGTTAAAATTATGATAGATAAGACATTATTTTTATCTTTGTAATATCATGCTATTTTAATTAGCCACATTTTTTCCCTTACAACTCAAACATTCAGTTGGATGCACATCCATGTTTTAACATGTATTGAGAATGTGCCTTAGTCTAAAACCCTTACTAGATGAAATTTTTATAATTTGGTACCTTCTGTAAAGAACATCTGTATTTTTATAAAGTATAATGGCATTTTAGGCTTGGAGAGAAAGGTCCCTGCAGAAGCTACTGCTCCACCATAAGTGATTCAAAACTTTTCTTTTTTAAACTTTATTTTGTTTAGATTCAAGGGGTACATGTGCATGTTTATTACATGGATATATTATGTAATCAAATAGTGAACATTGTACCCAATAGGTAATTTTTCAACCTCAGTCCCCTATCCCCCTCCCCACTTTTAGAGTCCCTAGTGTCTATTATTTCCATCTTTATGTCCATGTGAACTCATTGTTTAGCTCTCACTTCTAAATGAGAACATGCTCTATTTGACTTTCTGTTTCTGAGTTATTTCATGTAGGATAATGGCCCCCAGCTCCATCCATGTTGCTGTAAAGGATGTAATTTCATTCTCTTTTATAGCTGCCTAGTATTCTATGGTGTATATGTATCACATTTTCTTTATCCAGTCAACCATTGATGAATGCTTAGGTTGATTGCACGACTTTGCTACTGTGAATAATGCTGCAGTAAACATAAGAGTGCAGGTGTCGCATGTTCTCACTCATAGGTGGGAGTTGAACAATGAGAACACATGGACACAGGGCGGGGAACTTCACATGCCACGACCTGTCAGAGGGTGGGGGCTGGGGGAGGGATAACATTAGGAGAAATACCTAATGTAGATGACAGGTTGATGGGTGCAGCAAACCACCATGGCACATGTATACCTATGTAACGAACCTGCACGTTGTGTACATGCACCCTAGAACTTAAGGTATAATAACAATAATAATAAAAAAAGAGTGAAGGTGTCTTTTTGATGTAACTATTTCTTTTCCTTTGGGTAAATACCAAAAGTGGTATTGCTTTGGGTAGTTACCCAAAGCAGTAGGGAGATTGCTGGGTCTAATGGTAGTTCTGTTTTTAGTTTTTTGAGCTATCCCAATGCTGGCAAACCTTTCTTTACATCAAGAGAACATCTTTTTGCTTTAGACAGAGGTTCTCAAACTTTAGTCTGCATCATAACCACCTACATAGTGTGTTGAAACCCATGTTTCTAGGTTCCTCCCTAGAGTTTCTGATTCGGTTCTGGAGTGGAACCTGATAATTTTCAAGTTTTACAAGTTCTCAGATGATTCTAATGTTACTAGTCCAGGGACCACATTTGTGAACTACTGCTTTAGCAAACATGAGGGAAAACTGGGTGTAAGATATTGCAGTAAGATCACAAGGTATAGATTCAACTACATGACTGAATCAGTAATGTACTCATAAAGCATGAAAATGAAGGCCTGGTTAAATTCAGTTGTTCATTGGAGGTTCTCCTAACTTTGACAGGAAATTCACCTACACATCAGTGCTGTTAAAATCTGTGAAAAGAGCATATTTTACTTTTCTCAAAATGACGAACATAGTGTTGTTATAAAAGTTGACTAGTAGCAAATGCTGCAAGGTAAATGCTTGTTAAAGCTATGATACCAGTTATTGCACAGTAGTTATTGGAAATGTATATGCTTTGGAGGCTTTTCAAGGAGAACCAGCTAAAACCATTTAATCATAACTTGCTTTCAGAGTCATTGAGGCTTTTCTTTATAAAACGTAAACATGCCATATTACAACAGATCTTAGAAGAAGGGTGGTATCATTATTAAGATGTTAAAATAATCCCATTTGTTATTTATACTATTAGGTCAATTTAAAATTTATATTGCAGGGGATTCTGACAAATAGCTTCAAACTAATGTTCATATTGTGTGAAAGTTTTAGAGTAAGAAAAATTAATAATTAAAATTTAGAATATTTTTCTAATTGTTTTTCTAAGTCTTTTGATACGGCTTATGACATTATTTCCTGTATTGAATTTATGTACCCATCATTAATAGTTGAAAAAAATTATTATTACTTAGAATATTTTATAATATAATGATTAAAATTAAAATACATGAATTTATATAAGAGGGTTGATTATTTTGCCCCTGTGTGTGTGTCAATCCCAAAACTGATGGTTTCAGGGCCATTGAGGGCTGATTTGACTTCCTCCAAGATATTATTTCTCTCAGTACTGTCTTATGTAAGATACAGGATTCTTTATTAGACAATATCGGGTGTCAAGTGGATGGATGGGAGACATGCTCATGGCAGTTAAATAGTCTTTTCCTTTTAAACACCAGAAAAAGGACGTAGGGATCCTGAATGTACAACATAATGTCTGAATTTTGTATTCAAGTGATACCTTCTTCCACATCTTTCTAAGAACATAATTTAAACCATTGAAATGCGGAATAGTCTGAAATTATAGGAACATTGGCAGCTGCATAGTACTATGCCTTTGGCAAACTTCCGAGTTATTTGGAAACAGACTGCTAAAGTTATTTTTGAATTTGGAAGATAACAAATTTTCTGAAAAAACGTTCAAGGAATATATTCAGTAAAATTTTTCGAATTATAGGTTATGGGGAAATACACACTTAGGGATTTTTCTGCATTTTGCATATAAACTATGAGATTCATGTGAGGCTTACCTCCACATGACATGGTGCCAATTTTGGTGGAGGGTGTCCTTAGTTCATTAAGAGTTCCAGAACACCAGCTGGATCAACTTCAGTACTTTAAATGGTATAGTGTAATTGATTTAGTAACAATGAACATTTTTCTAAATGTTTTTCTAAGCCTTTGATAAGGCCTATGACATTATTTCCTGCATTGAATTTATGTGCCCATCATTAATAGTTGAAAAAATTATTAGTTGAAATAGTTAGTTGAAATAGTTGAAAAAATTATTTTGGTTTCTTTGTTCAGCAGTGGTATCAGTGTGGTCCCTGCTGAGCCAATTCTTGGTGTGATTTTAAGTATTGCCCCTGACCATGTAGCTCTCTGGCTTGGTTCTGTGGTATCCTGGATTCAGTGACATGGAGGTGTCATTCATAGTGCTGGAATTATGGAGTTAGAAGTCAGATTATAGAGTTGAGGAATGTTATTTGCTTTGAAGATGATTGTTTGCTTTCTGAAAACACAATCATTTGCAGAAAATCTTTAGTGGGCATCATCCTCTTAATAATCCTACATAAGTGATGTTGGGGTGATTTCCATCTAAGCTGTATAGGACATGTATTTGGTCACTTTTATAACCTGTAAGTCTGTTAGACTCAGAGACATGACTTTAAAAAAATTGTTCAAATTCTATATTGTTATCAAAGAAACTCTACTTAGAAAATTAAAAAAAAATTCTTAGAATCATGAATTTCTTTAAATACTTGTAGCACTCTTTGTTGACATTTTGCCTATTGATATTTGCCTACCTCTGTTTGCAAAAAAAAAAAAAAAAAAAAAATACATCCATAATTTCTCCAAGATGGTAAACTTCTTGGGAGCAGATAATTTTTTCTCACACTTCTTTATAGTTTCAGGATTTTGCATAATACCGTCCACATATATGATTGGAGGATGAAAATATGCATGTATACTCTTTATGTATAAGTCTTAGCTTTGTTGTGTGTTCCAATCACTCCTAACAGTAGACAATAATATTAATAATAATACAGGTAATAACATTGACTGCCAGGCATTGTCTCTAGTGTGTTGTTTACATTCTCTCTTTTGATCTTCCTTTACTTTATCATTATTGATGACAAATTGAGACTCAGGTGGCTCATTTACTTGCCCGTAATCTTCATCCCCAGGCAACACTGGTTCTCATAGTTCCCATAACAGTTCTACCTTCTCTATGGATCTCAAAGAATAATTTTTAAAATTCATTTTTCTTCTAGCCCAAAGCCTATTCAGGTCCAAATAAGCTGATTTTCTTAAAGTAGAATATATGTAAAAGGTTTAAGATGGAATTTCTCACTTAATATTTTTTATGAACTATAAATGCCCTGCAAAATGTTCAAAAAATGAAAAATATTCTGCTGTTACCACCAAGGAAATCTGCCTTTAGGATTTCTCCATTATTATTTTCTCTACAAAAAAATATAATTTTTAGTTCTCATGTAAGAGAATTTTTTTCTTTAGTTACTAATTATGAATATATTCTCTGAATGTAAAATCATTAATCATACGGAGCACGCTAATAAAGCAAAATTGTCGTAAAATATCTGTTTTTTATTATTACAAAGGAAATTGGTTTATATAATGTGTATTGTTACATGATAAAAAGAAGAAAAGGCAAACTGGATCTTGGACTAGACACCATCATCAAACATGAGAAGCTAAGCAAAATTTTGGAGAATGGGTATGGTAAATTTCTCTTTCGTTTAGGAAAATGTGGCTTTTTTTTAGAAGAAGGGAAGGACTAGAAGTTCTCATGAGGCTCCTCAAGAAGTTTGTGTCTGGGGCAGTCAGTCTGCACTGGAGAAATTTCATTGTCACCAAACTACAGCCCGGTAATAATATCTTGCATTCAGACCCTTAATGTTAAATTGTATTTTTATTTATTTAATATCATTTATAATTATGTGAATCAGCAATGAATAGTCTCATTTTGGACATAGAAAAATTTGAGGCCCAGGTAGGAAAAGCAAGGTCTCATAACAGTGATGGAGCCACAAACCTATGGTCATTGGTACAGACACTTTCCTTCAAATAATATTAGGTATAACTCAGTCTTTCCACTAAACTGCTTTAACTAGGGAAGTCCAAAACCCTGCTTCTCTAGGCACTTAGATGCTGTTATAACTAAGAGCCTTCTGCAAAGCTAGGCAACTAGTGAGTAAAGAGATTCAGGTGTACTGGGAGGGTGTATCCATAATCTGGGCTTCATTCAACCATCCACCTCTTAGACTGTTCTTCAATCAAACAAAATTTTTAACATGTGTAAGACTTAAATATAATTTCTGAAACTGTTTGGTGATTTCCTTTTCAATTCATTTTTCTTATCTGTCTCTACATTCTTCTACTTGTTCTTGGAATTTCTTGTTTCTGTCTTCTCATAAGGACTCTAGAAACAGATTTTTTTCCTTTTCATCTTATTTTAACATCAAGTGAGTTCAAATAAGATGTTCTCACTTGACATTTTTGATAGCATATTTTACGAAAATTTATTTCTATTTTTATTGGTTATTTTTGCCTGTTTGGTGATTAATACTCTTTGTTCTTTCAATCCTGAAAATATTGTTTCAAAAGAAGGCTTTCCTATTTATAACTCAAGCATGATTATGTGATTATTTTATTAGCTTTTGTATTTCTACAGACCACAACTATTAATGCCAGTTGTAAGATTATATCACCATTGGTTATACCCCCAGATTTATGGAGGTGCATACACCCACTATATACAATGATAAATGTCTTTTCAGGTGTGGCTACCAAGAGTTTTTTCTTCATTGGCCCTAACCCATTGTCACAGATAATGGAATTGAACTGTGAAGAGGAAGGAAACCCACATAGTTGGCCAGCATGCCCATTACCTTGAATTGCTTCCATATGGTCATAGAGCCATCCTTGGCTCTGAAAGTAAAAGCTCATAATGGAACGTTCTGTTCTGTGACATATGCACAGAGACACACACATACACAGATGCACACATATGCACACACACATACACACACAGTGTATAAAATGGGATACATAGTCACAGATATTTTTTAAACAGGTTTTATTTTCAGGGTTTTTTCCCCCAAAATATATGCATATGGTTCTTTCTTTCTCTTTTTTAAAAATTTAATTTTATTTAATTTTAAGTTCCAGCATACATGTGGCAGAACATGCAGGTTTGTTACATAGGTAAACGTGTGCCATGGTAGTTCGCTGCACCTATTAACCCATCACCTATGTACTAAACCCAAAATGCATTAGCTAGTTTTCCTGATGCTCTCTCTCCCCCTGCTCCCTGACATGCCCCAGTGTGTGTTGTTCCCCTCCCTGTGTCCATGCGTTCTCATTGTTCAGCTCTCACTTATAAGTGGGAATATGTGGTGTTTAGTTTTCTATTCATGTGTTAGTTTGCTGAGGATAATAGCTTCCAGCTCCGTCCATGTTCCTGCAAAGGACATGATCTTATTCTTTTTTATGGCTGCATAGTATTCCATGGTTTATCTTTCTTAATAAGGGTCTTGTCTTTTTCCATTGGGAGTATTACTATCTGTAATACAAATCCTTTGAAGTTCAGATGAAAGCAGGTACTTGCATTTGACAAGGGATAAAAAAGAAGTCAGGACACTTGTGTTTTTGACTCTGAAAATCAGGCCACTGAGTAATTACAAATTTGCAGAGGCATCTGTGCTCCTCAGCACTCCAAGTTAAAGGAAATATGCTTTTTTCAGTTCTCTATTTCTCAATATGCTTGAGAAAAAGATGAGAATTGATGTCTTTAAAATTTTGCCCAGGCTGGGTGCGGTGGCTCATGCCTGTAATCCCAGCACTTTGGGAGATCGAGGTGGGCGGATCACTTGAGGTTGGGAGTTGAAGACCAGCCTGACCAACATGGTAAAACTGAATCTCTACTAAAAATACAAAAATTAGCTGAGCTTGGTGGTGGGTGCGTGTAATCCCAGTTACTCAGGAGGCTGAGGCAGGAGAATCACTTGAAGCTGGGAGGCGGAGGTTGCAATGAGCCGAGATTGCTCCAGTGCACCCCAGCCTGGGATACAGAATGAGACTCCATCTCAAAAAAAAAAAAATTGCCAAGAAAGACATTACTATTCCCTATTCCAGTAGAACTCCAACATTAAAATTACTACTCTACAAAGCGCATGCACACACACACACACACACACATTCTCACACATCCTAAAAGACAGTATTTTTATTTATAATAAAGTAATTTTTTAACTTTTGAAGTAAAATTAATACAATTATATTTTGCCTTTATGCTGATTTTCTTGGGTCAGATTGCATGGAAAGGCTGAATCCTGATTGTCATTTTGTTCTGAAATGTGAATGAATAATAGAAGACATCATCACATCTAAAATCTTTGGTAGATGTTTCATTTATTTATCACTACACAGGCCTATCCAAGTCCAATGTTACTGCATTTTAAAGGAACTAAATTTGTAGTCAGTTAAGATTTGTAGGGAGAAAAGTAAATAGTCTCCAAGTTCTGTTAATAGAAATAGACTTCAAATGTTAGATAAGAGTTACTTCTTTTTCTCCCCTTCTGAGTTAAAATGAAGGATAAGCTACTCTGGTAGTAAATGGTTAAAATAGTACTGTAGCATTCTGCCTGTTACCTTGAATCTTACAGCATTAATGTGTATGTTCCACAACAACTAAGATGCTAGGTGAAACCATCAGGAACCAAAATGATAATCCTTTGAGGTAAGGATTACAAAGCCAAAAAAAAAAAAAAAAAAAGTAAAAACTTGACACTAATTAAAACTTTCCAATAGAAACTGATTGGAAGTAATAATTCACACACTCACTCACTCAGCAGGTATTTGAGCATCCAGTGTGTGCCCTCGAACATTTGCTAAGCCTACAATGATGAGGTGGGCAGGGGGCATGGGGAAGAAGACCTAGGAAGTGGTAACTGAACTACTTTTATAAAAGAACGTGTTAATGCACACATCAGGAGTCAGGGGATGAAATGTGCTATGGTCAAATGCAATCAAATGTGCAAGAACCTAAAAGAAATGGGCTATCTGGAAGCTGAAACATCCAGGGGAAACGCAGTGTATGAAATGAAGCCTGAGGAAGAAGGTCAGATCCTGCAAGACTTTATGAGCCATATTAAGGTTTTCCTTCTAAGACGTGTATCCTAAGCGCAATATGAGGCTGGCTTGGGGGTGGAACAAGCTCAGGATTCTGTTTTTGATTCTGAAAATATCACCCTGGTGCAACTTGAAGAACAAATTGAAGGGAGTCAGGGGCAATGCAAAGCAAATCATTTGGAGACCGTTGTCATGATCTATTCCATATAAGAGGCGATGTTAGCTTGGAATGGAGTAGTGGTGGTCTGAATGATGGAGAAAAGGAAACTGTTGCAAGACTGATTAAGGACCGGTTTCAGAGCACTTGATGATGATGGTCTTTGGAGGTGAGGAAGAGGATAGTGTCAAGGGATCTCTCCCTTGCCTAACAGTATAGATGGTAATGCAACACTATAATATAAAACAGTGGATAAAGACAAAGATTTCTCTGTTTATTTTATTTTTTTGAGATGGAATCTCACTTTATCACCCAGTTGGAGTGCAGTGGCACGATAATAGCTCATGGCAGCTTCAAACTCCTAGCCCTCCCACCTCAGTTTTCTGAGTAGCTAGGACTGCAAACATGCGCCAACATGCTGAACTAATTTTTAAATGTTTTATGGAGACAGGGTCTTGCTATCTTGCCCAGACTGGTCTTGAACTCCTGGGTTCAAGCAATCCTTCCATCTCCACCTCCCGAAGTGCTGGGATTATAGGCATGAGCCACTTTGTTTCTGGTTTTGTTTTTGGTCTGGTGAGGAGAGTAAGAGATCATGAATGCCATTTGAACTGCTTGTTATACATTCCTAAAGGAAATATAAGTGGTTATTACATCATTTGATGTAAGTGGTTATTAAAGCAGTGGACTCAAATGAGACTGCCAGAGCAGTGAAGCCAGTGAAGGGGCAAAGGGTATACTTCCCCTTCATCCTCTGAAGGCTGGCTAAAAATCAACTAACAGAAAGGCAAGTTAATAGGAGAAAAGGAATACAAGTGTATTAACGTACACGGGAGCCATACAAAACTATAACAACTCAAAGAAATGGCCAGATGATTGACACTTTTATACCATTTTGAGGATACAGAAAGAATAGCGGCCTGGAGCATGGCAAAACAAGTTATGGGAAGGAGAGAAGACGAGGTCTGGCTAGCAAAGGAGGTCTTGCTATATAGATGAAACTTCACCAGTAGTAGTAGCCCTTGGAGAAAATAGGTGGTGAATGTTTCTCTCAGACCTTTGAAGGTGGCAGACACTCAGTTCACTTTTTCTAGATCTGGACAAGGGAGGGCCTGCAGAGAAAGCCTGGCTGCATCAATGCAGTTTCTCTACAGTTGCAAATCTAGCCCCTTTGCAGGGCTACTTCTTTTTGCAGGCCCTCTGAATGGCCATCTCAAAATATGTCAAAGAAGAATATTTGTAGTCCGGGCGCGGTGGCTCAAGCCTGTAATCCCAGCACTTTGGGAGGCCGAGACGGGCGGATCACGAGGTCAGGAGATCGAGACCATCCTGGTTAACACGGTGAAACCCCGTCTCTACTAAAAAAAAAAAAAAACAAAAACTAGCCGGGCGTATTGGCAGGTGCCTGTAGTCCCAGCTACTCAGGAGGCTGAGGCAGGAGAATGGCGTGAACCCAGGAGGCGGAGCTTGCAGTGAGCTGAGATCAGGCCCCTGCACTCCAGCCTGGGCGAAAGACCCAGACTCCATCTCAAAATCAAAAAAAAAAAAAAAAAAGAAGAAGAATATTTGTTATCGAACCAAACTGGGGCCCACTCACCCTGTACAGTAATGCCAGATATCCACACCGAGGTTTGCAGTGGGAGAAAGGGAGATGTTTATTGGCAGGGTGCCTAGCCCAGCTCAACAAAGGATGTTGGCCAGAGGTCAGTCCCCCATTCTCCTTTACCTGGGGTTTCTGTGCCAGCAGATCTATTTGGTGTGGGTCTGGGTTTCTGAGAAAGAACTCAGAGACATGTGTTAAGATGTTAACTTTTGTGCCTATAGGAGAACCAAACGTCTTGTGATTCTAGCTTCCTTGGCTGCTATTACCTTCTTACTCATCAGGTTTCTTATTTACTTCTCAGGGCTAGCTATGTGCCTAGAATTTCCCTTGAAGGAACTCAAGATTGTCCTTTATTTCTATGCTTAGGGGGCCTGAAGGTCCCTAAGAGGGGGTCCCTGCTCTGTCTCATATTTTGGGGATAAAATATTTTGGTTTCCTTTACCAGCAAGAGATAGAAGAGGGTTTATGTTTTAGGGACAATTTTTACATTGAAGAAAATTTGAGGCATATGTTCAAAAAACTGAAAAAGTTGTAATAATTGACCAGAGGACTTTGGGTCCTTAGCATAAAATGAGTAAAAAGTAGCAGGCTTGGAAGAATTAAAATGAGAGCTAGTCAAGTCCAGTGATATCAGCATTTGATTTAAACCTGGACTGTCTTCAGTTTAGCAATGCTTAGCAGCAAGAATCCAGAGTCAGATAAACTAGATTTAAATCCTGCTTCCATCACTCACTAGCCTTGTGACCTTGGACAAGTTACTTCCCATTTCTGTGCTTCGATCTGCTTATCTGTAAAACAGGTAAGGAATAATTACAGTACATAAAATTGAGTTTTTGTGAGGGTTGAAAGAAATTATTATGTAAAACGCTTAACACAATCCTTAGCACATAGGGGCACTCTACGTTAGTTGCTGTTGTTATATTTATTATTTTCATTGTTAGCTTCATGAGCATGGGAAGGCTATTATACTACCTTTGTGGGAAGCATGGGATCAGTTTTTGTTGATTCTTTACGTCCTGAATTACTTTCCCTCCCTATTTATTAGATGTGTTGATTCTAAGGAATAAGAGGACAAGGAAATCTAAATTTCATTCAAATAATTCAAATCTAAATTTACATTTAAATAAAGAATATTGCATTCAAATAAAGAATATCAGAAAGAAGCAGAGGAGAGCAGTAGAAATAAGTATTGCTCAACAAAATCTATAAGGACTGTTGATAGAAACCTGGTAACTTAACTGATGGAGAAGAGAGAAGAAGAATAAACCAAATTCTATACATTGAACTGTATCAAGATAGTCAGATCAGAGATTTGAAACTTCTATTCACAGGCAAATATAATCTGCCAGACTAGGAAAGGATTCTTGCATCAGTGTGAGCACAACGTATCGAGCTAATGATAATTTGTGCATCATTCTTGTTCATAACTCACTAACATTTGACAATTGGACCAGGTGCAAAGGCTTGAGAGGTGACAGCTCTTTTCCTTCTTTCTCATAATGTGCCGTTGATTGCATTTTGAAGTAAGGCTCCACAGACAACGTCATCTAAGATGGATGTTTTGGTGTTCTTCCTATTTTCTGAAGTTTTTTAAGAAAGATCTCAACTTTCTAGGTTAGCATTGTGCATTGTCTAGAAGCAATAAAATGTAGACAGTGTTTTAACTATTTTGAAGATAACTTTTCCATAAATAAATGCAAATATTTTGCTTTACTTGGGGGGTGTGGGCCTCTTACATTCTTCACATATTATACTCTTAACTGAATCACTTCAGTGTATAACTGGAAGGGGCTATTGCAGACATTGTGTCCATAACACTTTTTACAGGAATTTGAAATTCACAGGGTCAGGTGTCTCATCCAAATTCATGTCTTCTGATATCTGGCTAAATACTCCATATGTTTTAAATATATGTCTGTCTATCTATCTATCTATCTATCTATCTATCTATCTATCTATCTATCT